>NW_004798952.1:908-14210 GCF_000002075.1 Aplysia californica | reverse complement strand
CACCCGCTCGCCACCACCGAAAACAGCAATAAAATTCTGTAATTTTTTCTCCTTCCAGCCCAACCTTTGCGTGAAAGGAAAGCTAGTGACTATAATGTTTCCAGTTCACTTGATTAACGGAAAAATTCCAGCTTCGAGGGTGGGGCAGGGACTTTTTTTTGTAAGCCTATGAGTACACCACGAACGGGGAAAAGGCCACTCTACTTAACCCAGAGGTAATCTGTTTTTAATGATGTACATGCATTCAAAGGATAGCTACTTCTGCTTTCTTTCAGTTAGTCAGTTTTTTCTCGTTTTTTTCTATGCCCCCCACTTTATATCTTTTTATCTTCCTAGTTCTTTTTCTTCCTTAATTTGCTTCTTTTTCTAGACAAAAAAATGGCAACAAACGCAGATGCTAGGCAAAGGGTAGCGACTCAAATATTGGTTAGAAATATATGTCCCTGGCTAACAGAGTTTGACAAACAACAACAACAACAACAACAATAACAACAACAACAACAACAACAACAACAACAACAACAACAACCTAAACAAACGCAGCAACAAAGAAACAGACAGACAAATAAACAAACAAATAAAGAAGCATCATACACAAAGACAAAAACAAAGAAATAAGAAAAAAGAAAAACTACCACACCACTACCTTCACCACCAACACCACCAACAACAATAACATCAAATTTTAATAGGGCCTAACCAATCAACAACAATGTTCCTACAGGTGGGGGCCCCATAGTTTTACATATACTAGGGCGGGGGGAGGCAAAGAAAAGCATCTGCCGTGATACTGCGTGAGACTAAAGCTTAAAGGTGCGTAGGTCTGGCCAGCCGAAAAGTTGCAGAAACACGAGCACGTCTATTTATTTTTCGGTCTCGGAAGACAGAGGAGCTTCAGCATCCATAGAAACAATGAAGGACAGTGGACAAAGCCGAAAGGACCCCCTTGATCCGAAACCTTCCCTGTTGATCAAATCTCTCCGGATTGTGTCGTGGAATGTTTGCACCATGTATGAAACAAGAAAAAGTTCTAAAGTTTCACAAGAGATGAACAGATACAGGTTGTACACACTAGGAAACATCGAAGCGCACAGTCTTGACACAGAAGCAATTCAGCTCGGGCGAACAAATTAATGTGTATTGGAAAGGAAGACAAGCACCATGCGTAGTAGTTGGAATAATTCTGAGTCAGTATACCCAAAAGTTCGTGGCCTATACCCTGGTGCAGGGTAAGAAAGGCGATGATGATGATGATGATGATGATGATGATAATGATGATGATGATGATGATGATGATGATGATAATGATGATGATGATGATGATGATGATGATGATGATGATGGTGATGATGATGATGATGGTGATGATGGTGATGAGGATGAGGAGGAGGATGAGGATGATAATGGTACCCTGAAGTCACTTAGAGGATGGGGACTACATGGGGAGAGGATCACCATTGCTTCGTTCACTACCAGGAATGAGAGCATCAATATGAATATAGTCCAGATCTCTAGCCAAACAACTGATGCTTTGGATGAAGACGAGGATGCCTTTTACAGCCTGTTCCAGGACGTCATTCACAAACTACCAAGGCAATATGTCAACATCATTCTATGAGTGCTGGCAATGCCAAGATTGGTCAGGACAAGGTAGGTTATGAGGGAATTATGGGACAACCTGGCTTGAGACAAATGAGGGAAAACGGTGAACGCTTTCAACAGTTTTATCGTTGGATTCTTTGTTTCTATCCACAAAGGGATCCACAAGGCTACCCGAGTATCACCAGATTGAGTGACGGAGAACCAAATAGATCATTTTTATATCTCCCGTAGGTTCAGATGATCATTAGAACAGGTCATAGTACAGAGAGGGGCTGACGTTGGATCGGATCATCATCTGTTGTTCAAGAAAAGTTCAAGCTTCGTCTAAAATAGCACGGAACCAGAACAGGAACCAAAGGAACGAAGTTCCCAGTAAGTCTCTAAAACGGAATCTGGAAAGAAGTGTTTCAGCTGTAGTTTAGGAACAGATTTCAACCTCTGGTTGATCTTGGTGGGGAGGACATAGGGGTGAAGGTGCACTGGACCAAGGTCAGATAAATCTTTACTTCGACATGTCAAGAAGTACTTGGTGAGAAGAAATTGGAGCATAAGAGGGGGTGGGGGTGGAAAGGAAGCTCAGTCGAAACTAGGATGGGCAGATCATTTCAATAGTACCCATAACAGATCACCACCAAGTAACCCGTCAAATATCCTGCCAGCAAGAAATGAGTAACCAGTCTGCTGTGGTTCTCCTTCAATACAAGAGATTCTGGGTGCCATTAAGAAGTCCAACAAAGGTAAATCGGCCAATCCTGATCAAATTCCACATGAGACCCTAAAACAGAAACCAGTGTGACGGCAGATCTCATTTTCCCACTGTTTACCAGCATCTGGATTGAGAATAAGTTCGCAAAGGATTGGAAGGAAGAACATCCCATGACGCTTCCTAAACAGGGGATCTCAGCAACTGCAGCAACTAAAGAGCGACAACATCTCTCTCAATACCAGGCAAGGTCTTCAACAGAATCATTCTGAAGAGAATCAAGACTGCAACAGATCCAAAACTCTAGGATGAACAGGCTGGTTATCGGAAAAAAATCCGTCAACCACGGACCAGATTGCTACGCTGAGGATCATACTGGAATAGTCCCTGGAGTGGAACTCCCTGCTGATCGTCAACTTCTTTGACTACGAAGAGGCATTGGCAGTATAGAACGAGCAACACTATGGTAGATAATGAAACATCACGGAATCTCACAGAATTTTGTGAACCTCATCAAGAGGCATGGTACGAAGGGATAGGTTTCAGGATTGTACATGATGGCCGGCTCACTGATAGCTTTGACATCAAGACCGGTGTGAGAAATGGGTGTTTACTATCACTTTCCTTTCCATCTTGACGATCGATTGACTGATGAAGGAAACTACAAGAGGAAACAAAAAATTTCAAACATACAATGGACTCCATGTACATAGTTGGACGATCTGGACTTTGCAGATGACTTAGCGCTTTTGTCCCACACCCGGGAACAGACGCAAGAAAGTACTTCAGTCTTAAACAGCCTATCACAGTCTTTTGGATTGAAGATCCACCCCAGAAAGTCCAAGGTCCTAAGGATATATGCATAACAAAAGGAACAGGTCACAATAGAAGGAGATATACTAGAAGACGTCGAACACTTTTGCTATCTAAGGAGTATGAGAGGGAAGAACAGGTGCTGAAAAAATCTCGCAACGGAAAGGAACAGGCTGCTTTTATGTATTTGAATAGGATTTGGGGGATCAGGGATATATCACTTCGAACAAAGCAAGAATTTTCAACTCAAATATGAAGTTAGTATTGTTGTATGGGTGGGAGACATGGAGCGCGTTTCAGATTAGCATATACAGGTTCCAGGTTTGCTTGAACAAGTGTCTAATGAACTTACTGAAGATCAAATGGACAGACAGGGTCACCAATGAGGAAGTGTTAAGGAGAACAAGACAGAGCCCAGTCAGAGATGAGGTAGGAAGAAGGTAGTGACTATAGATTGGGCATATTCTCAGGAAGTCAGGCAGCTACATAAAAAGGAACGTATTGGATTGAAATCTACAAGGTAAAAGATCAAGAGGAAGACAATGAGGAACTTAAAGCAGAGTCTCGGAAATTTATGTATAGAAGAGTGGAAGACAAAGAATAACATCAAAAGGCTAGCCAAGGATAGGGGAAGGTGGAAAGTGTTTGTTCGTTACCAATACCCTGATCAGGGTGAGGAAGGCAAATATGAGGATGAAAAAACAACAAAAAGCAAAAATAGCTAAATACACCCAGCCATTTCATTCAAATATCATTGTTACGTTGTGTAGTTTCCACTGGCGTGTGTAGTCATACTAAGATTGAGATACTTAGAGCTTACTTTTCCCGACCCCTTTAATTCAGATACTGCACCAGCTTTCATTGCAAAGTTTTGAGGCCAAATGACATTTCATTAAATTCGCTGGGATCGTCAACCAAGCCTGACCAGTACAACGGCTTCAGTTAAAATCTTTAATAACATCTTTTTACTTCATTATTTTCTTTGCTCTTCAGTTCAGACCGGTCTCGTACGTCAGGATCGATCGCTGGTTAACATTGTCTGTTTGAACTTGTAATTGGAGCTACAAAAATAAATGTAGGACTTGGCTTCTTTTGTAGTAGATGGGGAAACATCTGATTAAGAATCTTGGTTTAAAAACCCTAGACTTGAAGGAAAAAATGTGAAATAATCGAGATAACCTATTCTATGAGTGTTAGTACAGACGCAAGTATTGTTATTAAAATTTAAAACCCTAAAAGACACCAAGTAGGGGCCTTAAAACTTCATCCAATATAATATACCGACGGTAGTTAAAAACGCACAACTTACAAAACAATTAAAAAATGGTGATGTGTTTATTTTTATGAACAGAATATATACCATTTCATTCTATGGTCCTTTTGTGAATATTCACTGCTGAAATGAAACGAAAAGGTCAAAGGGCACCGCGAGCACAAAAGGATGAAGCAACAAAAGTCCTTTTTCAAAATTCAGAGCGGAAAATTGAGTTTTTTAACATTTGCTTTAGTATCGTGTATGTCCTCCATTGGTCTGAATACAAGATTGGCAGCGTCTTCTCATGGAATAGTCAAGAGCCTGAAAGAACACCTGAGGAATCTGTACCCACTCTCAGCTCTTGGAGATTGTGTAGGGGTCTTCCACAAGACAAACGGCGGCTAAGCTCGTCTCACACATGCTCAATTGGTGCCACGTCAGGAGCCAGTGATGGCCAAGGTAGGACATCATTGTTGTTTGCCTGCAGAAAAGCAATGGTGGCTCGAGCGGTGTGCGGGCTGGCGTTGTCGTGTTGGAATAACTGCAGCTCTGGGTGTTGATGTGGTTCTGCAGAACTTGCTGGTACGTGTTGGCATTCACAGGCTGGTCGAAAAAGTACAGTGGTATGTGATAATCGTGGCTGAACGCTCCCCGTACCATGACGCTGCCTCCTCCCCATCTATCGACCTCCAGCATGCAACAGTTGCATAGCGCTCGCCGGGGCATCTCCAGACCCTTCTTCTCCCGTCAGCACGTCAGAAAAGACTAAAACCCTCCACTGGCGTCGTGTGTGTCTACTGTAAATGTAGCCTGGCCCACTGTTGTTGTTGTTATTATTGTTGTTGTTGTTGTTGTTGTTGTTGTTGTTGTTGTTGTTATCGATCCAGCAACAGCTGGGCTCTCGCCCTTCTGTCCAATGCCATGTTGTGATAAGTGCAGGTTTGCTGCAGTTGCTGTAATGTTCCATGGAGTGTGTTGTCAATGTTAGGTCTCGGAGGGAGAAAGGTAGCTCTGATGTCATTTAGGGCTGTGCAGTGGAACAGGCGATGATCCACAGTCCCATATGCATATTCACATAAGGGACACATTGGGGGAAGTTCCGGGTTTATTCTGTTCAGGGGGAAGTTGAGCTGTATATGTTCTGTTCGTAGGTGGAAGATCGTCGTCTGTTTCTTTCTCTGTATGTGATTGATATTGTCATTCCTTTTTGTTGTGGTCATATGTTTGAAAACTGTTTTGCCTGTCTTTCCCAGGGCCCATCTGTTCATCCAATCTTGTTTGTTGTAGCTTTAAATTAATTGTTTTGGAGTGTTGTATGAAGTTGGAATGTTGGGTTGTTCCTGTCTAGATCCCTGTTTGGCAAGTGTGTCTGCTCTGTCATTTCCAGGTATGTCTGAGTGTCCGGGGACCCACTGCACTACTAGGTTGATGCTACAGAATGTTGTCAGATGACGGGATCCAAACAGTATGTGGGTCAAATCTTGGTTTAGATGATGGCCATTTTATATGGCTTGTAATACTGATAGTGAGTCAGTGAAAATCACAATACTCTGTGCTTTTCCAGGATGCGTGTCAAAGACTGTGCGGAGATTGTACAGTGCTGTTTCAATTGCCATCATTTCTGCTTCGTAGTTGCTGCATTTCTCTCCACAGGCTGCAGAGATCTCATTGTAACTTCCATCTGGGTACTGTATTAGTATTCCATATCCAGCTTTGGTTGTGCCTTTGAATACTGTGCCGTCTGTATAGACGTGTATCCAGTCACCTGAATAGCTGTCGATTGTTTGGTGTGATGCAAGCATCAGTGTCACTGGGTCTGAAGATTTTGTGCTCTTGTCTTTGACAGATGCTGTAATGATTGACTCTCCATTAGTTCTGTGATGTGATGCATGATTGACTTTTGTTGAATTCGTTTCTTTGGTTTCCATGTTTCTATTAATTTTCGGTTTGGGTGGTTGGGGAACATTTTTTAGTTCTTTCATGTAGCTCCAAAACTGATTTATCTCTGCGGATTCCCAGTGGTTCAACATTTGAAAGGATTTCGCACGCGGCGGTAGGTGCAGATCTCATGCCACCATTTATAAAACGAAGGGAATGGTGTTTGACCTTGTCAAGGGTGTTGCAAGTAGTTGTACTGCACGTAGTGAGTAGGCTATAGCTGTATTCCACGGAAGATCGGACATAATCAAGGTATAGAGCTCTCAGTTGTTTGTCTGATCCCCATGAACTGCTTGCGAGTTTCTTTAAAAGTTGGAGTCTTTTTTGGCCTTGTTCCTTATGCTCTCCACTTGGCTTTTCATGGTTAGCCTATGGTCAAGTTTGACTACTAGGTAAGTTGGATGTTCTTCTTTGGGGAGACTTTCATTTCCTATCTTTAGTTTGAGATTTTTTAAAGCTGTTTTATGGCTCTTCGTGAAGATGGTGTATACTGTTTTCGTGCAATTTATTTTAAGTTTCCATTTCTGACAGTAATTGTGGAGCCTCTTGGGGTTTTCATTTAATTTCCCTGCTCCTACTATCGTGCTGTGATGTGTCTGCCAGAGAGCAAGATCATCGGCATAAAGAGTCTTTTCTGATTTCAGCACGTTCTTCACACCATTAAAGAAGATCAGGAACAAAGTGCAACTCAGACAGGAACCTTGAGGTAGGCCTTCCTCGAGTACTTTTTGTGTCGAGTGGGCACTGTTTACCCTGGTTTCAATGTTTCGGTCCGACAGGAAGAACTTGATGCCTGGCCCACTGCAAACGTTGTTGACGGTGCCTCTGTGTCAGGAGACGACCAACGTACGGGCGTCTGGCTGCAAGTCCTGCTTCCAGTAAAAGACGTCACATGACCCATTCAGACACTGGTACACACCGACCAACCACTTGACGACCAGTTTCCGGTGCTGGCATGAAACTGTTACGAAGGTGACGTCGGCGTATGTAACGGTCTTGCGCTGGTGCTGTAACTCGTGGTTGGCCGCTCCGTCGCCGATCTGCAGTAGATCCAGTAGCTGCATTTCCTCGAGACAACCGGAAAACAGTCGAGTGGCTTCAGTTCATGCGCCTGGCAACTTGCCATGCTGCCATTTCGGCTTGGAGCATTCCAAAGGCCCTTTCACATTTTTGCACGGAAAGTCACGGCATTATTTTCGCAGATGTTTGTTAGTTTTTGTTATGGGCGAATATAATCTCTCCCTAACAGCGAAAAAATCTGTCTTGCTAAACAAAGTTTAAGTTTGAGGTCGACACAACGGATTTTGGCACGTTTCACGTGCCCATTGGCAGTGTCGAACGGGGAACTTCTAATTTTGTGCGATCGGTAACCCCTGTCGCCTGTGAAGTTACGAAAAATGAGCGCAATCCAAAATGGTGCGTTTTTAGTGACCCGTCAGTATATTATTGGGCTAATGAAAACTATTCCAGGAAGTACAGGGGAAGAAACTGTGTTACGCCCTTCTTGGATTCCAACCCCAATCCACCCCGAAGTCAAAGCAGATTAATTGTGGGGAGGGGAGGGGGGGGGGGTACTTTCTTGGTCTAGAGGTTACGATATTCGTCTCTCATTCAGTTGGTCCCGGGTTCGAGACCTGACAGTGACGAAATATTTTCTTCTCTCAAATGCGTTCCTGCACTCTAACCATGTTCTGTCGCCTGCCTTCGTTTTCATTGTTTGCACCCCCTCCCCCCTTTCCCTTGCCCCGTCCTCTGGGCTCCTGACATTTTCCGCAACCTTTCTATTGTCACTCCTTGGCTTCTTCTTACTGCTGTCTTTCAGCCACATCCCTAATCTTAAGATAGGTAATATATTTAACACCTAGTTTTCTCGGATAATGGCGAAAAATCTCGGAGGTCCCGTTTGCAAGTTGCGCGCGTTAAAGATCCCTTGGCGGTTCAAAATCGAAAAGAGTAGGCTTCGGCCGCCACCTGGACTAAATTCAAAATTAATTCCTACCAAACTAAATGTTTATTGTGTCCAGTGCGCTAAAGTGACCTTGTGCAGTTGCGAGCGCCGTTTTGTTTTAGTATGTGTTTTACGGCACTTGCAACACAATACGGTCATATAAGTGCCGAAGATTACAGGTGTTACAAGACAGTAACAAACACAAAGTAAAAAGAGGGGAGATAAGGACGATAGATGTTTAGTTTTAGTACAGGTTTTACAGCACTCGAAACTGCATAATGTCATATGAGCGCCAGAAGATTAAAGGTGTTACAAGAGAGTAACAAACATAAAAAAGAAGAAGGGGAGATAATGACGATAGATGTTTGACAGGAAAGAAGAAGCAAACCACACCAGAGTACCCGTCAACAATCCACCGATAGATGTTTGATAGGAAGGAAGAAGCAGACAACACCAGAGCACCCGCCAACCACGAGCTCATTAATAAACGGAAACAGCCGCCAAATTACGTGGGCGGGCGGATAGCAGACGTAACGTTACAGACGTGCGAGCTTGACCTCAACAAACGTGACACATCACATTCAACATACATTCAGTAAGACTCTTAAAATATTCCGCAAGTGTTGAGAGAAAGAACATCGTTGTTATTGCTGGTGTTGTTGCGGCCGCTGCTGTTGTTGATGTGGCTGTAGTTGTTGCTGTTGTTGTTGTTGTCGTCGTCGTCGTCGTCGTCGTCGTCGTTGTTGTCGTCGTCGTCGTCGTCGTCGTTGTTGTTGTTGCTGTTGTTGTCGTTATTGTGAAGTGGAGGAGGAGGAGGAGGAGGAGGAGGAGGAGGTGGAGGAGGAGGAGGAAGAGGAGGAGGAGGAGGAGGAGGAGGAGGAGGAGGAGGAGGAGGAAGAGGAGGAGGAAGAAGAAGGGCAGAGGGGGCGTATCTTTTGCGGATGGTGCCAAGCATTGCGTTTTCTGCAAGGAAATGTGTAGGCCCCGAGTGCAAGTTGCGCGTGTTAAATTTAAAGATCCCTTGCTGGTCCTAAAATAGATAAGAGTAGGCTTCGACTGCCATCCGGGCAAAATTCAAAAATGATTCCTACCAAACTGAAAATGCGTAATGTGTCCCGTGCACTGATAAGACTTTATGCAGTTGCAAACATCGTAAAGTACATATCGCAAAAAAAGAGAAAAAACGGGAAAGGCATAATTATGGTTTGACCCCATAGATATAACTACAGTACAAGGCACTAGATAATAGTACGCCCCTCTCTCGCCTTGTTGCGCGATGGCCACATTCGATAGAGGCGTCTGCCAAGTTCTCGTTCGCAACTCGTGTGAAGGAGTTCATGCTAAAGTACTGGACTAGGCCTAGGCATGCTTTCTCTTTCATACGCAGTAGTCGAGGCTTGGCCCTTGTTGATTTTTTTTTTTACATGGGCGCCGTGGCGTGCTATAATATCTAGATTTCTAGAAAGCAATGATACAGCGTACTTTCTACAACCAGACCTACAAATAAATGTACTATTAAATAGATATATAGAAAGATAGGCTTTAAAACAAACAAGCAATAAAAACAACAAAACAACGCTATTTCTTCATTAGCACTTTATCTACGAGATGGGATTTTTTAATTGACTGAATCAAAGCTTATAGGGCCCATGAAGAAGTATGAAAAGAGGTGGGTGTCATGGAAGCATCCTTACCACCTCACCCTCTATCCCAATTTCAAGCCCCCGCCCTCCAATTTACGAGTTTGGCATTACATTATATCCAGAATAGCCATATTTTAAAAAAAATCCCGAGTTTTCATGCCATTGGGGGTAGGAAAGCAATGGAGCTCTTGATAAAACAAATTCAACCAAACAATTTAAATAATGAAAACTTGTACTAGTATTTCAAAAAATCGAGTTTAACTTTCCTTTGTGACATTTGTTCAGGAAACCGTATTTTTCATACTTGTATTCACCTTTTCTTGAAATTATACCAAATAAGTAGTGTTTTCAATGTTGGTATTAAACTTTGGTTTATATTGATTTTAAGAACTAAAGTAGACCTCTTCTATTGCTGTTTTAAGTAAATCTACTTTTTGACATTTGCCTAGTAAACCAACTGTGACAACTCTGGACTAATTGAAGATAAAAAAGTGAACTTAATGTTGCTATGTAGCCTGGCCAATTGTCTTTCAACACAGTGTAATGATAACAGAAAGAAAAACCTTTACTAAGGTGTGTTTGGACAACATTCAATTAGACTTACTTACGGCCACTGAAACTGATTTCCCAATTCGTCTGCATCACTGGTGCAGGAAAAGAACATGTAAAGATGTTTGTTCATCTTGTGACGAACAGAGCAAGTGTTATGTTCAATATGTAACATAAAATAGTAGATCTACACTGTTTGAAAAAGAAATTACCTACCGATTGTGAAAAAGATCTAGCTGCTAGTCAACCTTAACTTCACATGGCTCAGAACCTTACTGGTGGCTCTTTATTTTTAAAAAAACCTCGGAGTGACTATGTGCCATTTAAAAAAAGAAGATTAGGGCTAGCCCTTTATTTTAGTCGCAGCGCTAGCCTAGGGATTAAGCTGGTAAGGTTCAGCCATTCATTTCGTCTTAAACTTAGCGTTAGGGGATAGGAATAGGTTGAGCCGTTCGTATGATTTGATAGTAATAGATAGGCCCAAATTGTCACGGCCAAAAATAAAAAAAGGGAAGAGACATTACAAATAATTTTTGCGCTACTCAAACCATTAGACCTATACCGAAAATAATGAGCCCGTCTTCTATTTTACTACAAAATTGAAGACCTGTGACTCTATTAAAAATCGATATTATAAATAGCCAAACTTACCGTAGACCAATAGCTTTACATTCGACCTCTATAGGCCTCACTCTCCCACCCCACCCAAAAAAAAATCCACCCATAGATGATGTAAAGAAAGAAAACATAAATAATTGGACTGCATGAAAGAAGTAGTGTTGGGTTGTTTAAATTCATTCGTGCAATAGAAAATCTGTACCAAACAAAGATTATGAAGTGCATATAGCAAGCTCAGTACTAATTGCAGTTTGTCTATGGTTTCCTTTGTCTTTAATATAATATAAATTAAATCATACATTTTAGACACGAGCTTCCATCCATTATCATCCCACAAAAATATTATTGCTGATACTTTTATATTACTATGGATACATACAGGCTGATGACTGTTCATGTTTAATATCTTAAATCAATGAGTCAAGTGAGCAGTGACGTCGCGTGGGTTGCAGACAAGGTGGTACAAAATTGGAAAGTGAGCAAATCGGCAATAGGCTTACCAGCTACTATTAAAATTGTAATGAGCGGCTGGCCGGCGCTCTGGTGTGGTCTGTTCTTTCTATTGCTTAATCTATCGATATTTACGACTGTTTCTAGATGAAACGGCATTAAAACTGCAATAAAGTGAAACAATACTAACAACTCACTATGCTCACAATCTGAGAAGATTTAAACATTTCTAATTACTTCGAGCGGCACCAACAACCTGACTCAATTTGAAGAATTACTGTAACAGGAATTGGTTCTCAAATAGAGGGAGACAACAATTTGATACCCATTCTTCATTGAGTTACCGTAGACTCTAGTGTAATAGATAGGCCAGCGGAAACTTGGATCCAATTTTTGAACGTTTCTTCTTGTGCGGAAATAACGATGCCTAGATTTCTCTACAGTGATAAAATTACTTTGGTGCAAAATTTTTGCTTGCTCTCGATGCAACGAGTACGAGCATAAACCATCCTCTCTGTCTATCTCTTTACTGGCACAGCCAGCGGGTGACGGATCGCAAGAATGTAGTAATGTAGATCTAGAGCACTGACTGGTTAGAACAATTAGAAAAGGGGGAAGGGGGGGTGAAGGCCAGGGTTAGGGGTAGCGCTTGCACCAATTGCACCAGTGGCGCCCCGTCACTGTAAGTGAGTGAAACTAGTACCTCAGATTAGTAGATCTAGCTTGGATTTTGTGATGTTTAAGTAAGTAATTAAACACAAACGCGAGGCAAAATTGCTACGGTTAGATCTTATATTAATTAACTGAAAGGTAGGCATTGATCAGACCATGCCCCTAATCTTTTCGAATTTTTTTCAAAACATAGATCTAGTTCGAATCTGTCTAAATTCTTATCTATCTTATTCTTTCTAGTGAAAAGAAAAAGGGGTTCCTTTGGAGGCCTTCTTAGCTCACTGATAGACACACCAGTGTTGCACCATCATTTCTGGTCTCGCTTTCTTCAGTCTTCCACTTCCAGACTAATCAGACGTTTGCTGGTGATGAGACTTTACCGTGAGAAAGTCTCTAAAGCTGTAAGACGTTAATCCATAAAAGGACTAGAGGTTTTACGTGCTTGCACTTTTAAGAGGATCTCTTTGGATTAAAACACAGCGTTAGAATCTACTAAAACACTTTCCTTAATAAGAGCAGAGACACGTCCACCCACGTCTAAACAAACTTCTTTGCCAATACGAAAATGGCCGCCTACAAAATCAAAAGTTTCCGTGTCACGTGACCTCGTACGAACTCTAGTTTAAAAAGGATATAACTCTATGGTAGATCCCGTGGTTGTGGAGCCGTGGTACACGCTGAAACGTCATCGTTGACGTAATGGCGCATAAGGGCGAGTGAGGAGCAAGCCTTTGTTCAAGGTGAAGGTTCTCTTGAATTTTGTTATTATTGAGAAAGCAGAAAAAGACAAAGTTAGAAGATAATGATAACTGGGAGGCGTTTAAAGAAGACGGGCTTCTTTTAATTAGCGGAAATGCAACAACAACAACAACAACAACAACAACAACAACAAACAACAGCGACAACAACAACAACAGCAATAAAAATATTATCATTAACGTCAATAACATATAGATAGCCGAGATAGGCTAAAACAGCCCCTGGACATGGATGGCTGGTGCCTCTATAAATAAATCATTGATGGTCATAGGTCATAGCCGAGACGTACACCATTCCCACAAACATCCTCACATCCACAAATACAACAAACAGCCTGATCATCAACCCCCCC
>NW_004798951.1:47323-48872 GCF_000002075.1 Aplysia californica | reverse complement strand
TATATATCCAGACGCCGACTGGTATCGGTGTGACCCCTCCACCAAAGTGAAAAGTTGGGCCGCACAGTTACACCAGGAGACAGGAGACACGCGAGGCGCGCGTGCTGTGAGAGACGAGAGGGAACCAAAAGTTGACCTCATTCAACACCCTGTTTGGCTCCTGGCCCGGACTGATAATGACCTGCCATTGCACAAAAACAGAATTAATGACTCAATCATGGGTCTGCATTCTGTTCAACAGAGGTGTGTAAAGCAACCCACTCCTGAAGAACCGGATTTTTCTAGTGGATTGTCCATTTGTAATTAACCGGTTTTCAAGGAAATGGTTCCATAGGGGAAAACTGCCCACCAAACCTTGTATGCATAGAATCATTAAGTCATCCGACCGACGTTTGAATGAAAATTAGCTTCACCAAATAAGCAATACTGTTCAATTCAAATGAATATTCAGCTTGCTTTACACAAAAACACTAAATAAAATACAGAAAGACTCAATTACAATACCCCCCCAAAAAAAAAACAAAAAAACAAAAACAAAAACAAAACAAAAAACCTAGAGCACTGCTGCTGACTGAAGTTGTCTTCGGGCCTTTCCTAAAAGGGGGATATTATCATGTTCTTTCGCACAGGAGAATTGTAAATATGTAAATGAGCTGATTCATCAATGTCATGCTCACAACTGTGCCGAATCAACATAGGGGGAACTGCTGCTTTCTCTTTCCTCATCCTTACTATCGTCATTTTACCTCTACTTCTTTTGTATGTTTGTCACTCTCTTCTGGACTGCTATTTCCGGGCTGCCTTGATAGTCGAAGCAGACTTTGTGCTGTTGAGGCTAAAGAGGTGAGCAGAGTAAGCCTGATTCCCGTTTTAGATTTCTCCGTTGACAAACACCCCTTGGCGCTCATAATAAAATGAGCTTATGCAGTTAAGTTGTGAGTGCCGTAAAACCTTACAAAAACTAAACTAAGACTCAATTACTATCTCTTACCATAGCCTTAATTTCCCCCGAAAACTATGCGCATTAATTACCGGTGAGAGCCAAGTCAACAAGTCATAGGTCGCTGAACTGTCAATATGCCTCGTGATAATTCACCATCTCTCAGTACATCAGTTTAATTTTACGATGTGAAGAGAATTGAGAAAAACCGAGCCACACCAAACGAGAGTCAGAACTACTGATCTGCTGGTAGTTTGTTGTTTTTTTGTAAAGATGTGTGTGTGTGCGAGTGTGCGTATGTGTGTATGTGCATGTGTGTGTGTGCATGTGTGTGTTTGTGTGTGCGTTTATGTGTGTTTATATGTTTATGTGTGGGTCTGGGAATTGTGTGTGTATGTGTGTTCATTATTACTATTACTATCAACATCAATATCATCATCATCATCATCCGTGGGCTGTCAAAAAGGAAGACACTCACACAGATAAGATACACGGAAGCGCATACGTACACTGATATGTCGAGCACAATCCTAAAGTCCCAAAGTTAAAACGTTGACAGACAGACAGACAGACAGACAGACAGACAGACAGACAGACAGACAGACAGAC
>NW_004798951.1:44162-45849 GCF_000002075.1 Aplysia californica | reverse complement strand
AAATGAGCCATATATAATATACGTTGTTTGTAGAAATTGTCCAAATGGGCCATATATAATATACGTTGTTTGTAGAAATTGTCCAAATGAGCCATATATAATATACGTTGTTTGTAGAAATTGTCCAAATGAGCCATATATAATATATACGTTGTAGAAAATGTCCAAATGGGCCATATATAATATACGTTGTTTGTAGAAAATGTCCAAATGAGCCATATATAATATACGTTGTTTGTAGAAATTGTCCAAATGGGCCATATATAATATATACGTTGTAGAAAATGTCCAAATGGGCCATATATAATATACGTTGTTTGTAGAAAATGTCCGAATGAGCCGCCCTTTATGGAGGAGAAAAGTGGTTGTCCTGAGGGTTCTCACTCAGCTGGAAAACAGGGAAAGCTGGGAATTTTATGGATAGATTTTCCAATGGGGAAAACACTGTGAAAAGGAAACGAAATGACTGACCTTGACATCCCCTCCTCAGTGACCTTGACACCCTGACCTTGAACTCCCCTCCTCAGTGACCTTGACCCCCCTCCTCAGTGACCTTGACATTGCCCCCACAGGTCGGTCCGCACGGCGGGCGGGGTGACCATCGCTGACGAGGTACAGGTGGGCTTTGGACGTGTGGGGACGCACATGTGGTCTTTTGAGACGCAGGGTGAGTGTGTGTGTGTGTGTGTCTGTGTGTGTGTGTGTATGTCTGTGTGTGTGTGTGTGTGTGTGTGGTCTGTGTGTGTGTCTGTGTGTGTGCCTGTCTGTGTGTATGTGAGAGAGAGTGTGTGTGTGTGTGTGTGTGTGTAAGAGAGAGAGAGAGAGAGAGAGAGTTGATGAGTGCGTGTACATGTAAGTATTTAGCATGTTGCAGTAATTTTCTCTCGGTGGAGATGAATAAACTGTTATCTTACCTTACCTTACCTTACTTTACTTCATTTTACCTTGTCTTACCGTACCTTGTGTTATCTTACTTTACTTCATTTCACCTTACCTTACCATACCTTACCTTACCTTACCATACCTTACCTTACCATACCTTACCTTACCTTACCATACCTTACCTTACCATACCTTACCTTACCTTACCTTACCTTACCTTACCTTACCTTACCTTACCTTACCTTACCTTACCTTACCTTACCTTAAGATACCTTGCCTTACCTTACCTTACCATACCTTACCTTACCTTACCTTACCTTACCTTACCTTACCTTACCTTACCTTACCTTACCTTACCTTACCTTACCTTATCTTGTACTACCATACCATACCATACCTTACCTTACCTTACCTGACCTGACCTGACCTTACCTTGCCTTGCCTTGCCTTGCCTTGCCTTACCTTACCTTACCTTTTACTACCATACCTTAACTTAACTTACCTTACCTATCCTTACCTTACCTTGCCTTACCTTACCTTACCTTACCTTATCTTACCTTACCTTACCTTGCCATCCCTTACCTTTTACTACCTTACCTTACCTTACCTTGTACTACCTTATCTTACCTTACCTTACCTTACCATACCTTGCCTTATCTTACCTTGTACTACCTTGCTTTACCTTACCTTGTACTACCTTACCTTACCTTACCTTGCCTTACCTTACCTTGTACTACCTTACCTTACCTTACCTTGCCTTACCTTACCTTGTACTACCTTACCTTACCTTACCTTGCCTTACCTT
>NW_004798951.1:41989-43023 GCF_000002075.1 Aplysia californica | reverse complement strand
TTCAACACGGTATGTACCACACACAACACGTTCAACACGGTATGTACTACACACAACACGTTAACACGGTATGTACCACACACAGCACGTTCAACATGCAACATACCACACACAACACATTCAACACGGTACGTACCAAATACCATGTTCAACACGGTACGTACCACTTACAACACGTTCAACACGCAACATACCACACACAACACGTTCAACACGCATAATACCACACACAACACGTTCAACACGGTACGTACCACACACAACACGTTCAACACGGTACGTACCAAATACCATGTTTAACACGCAACATACCACACACAACACGTTCAACACGGTACGTACCACACACAACACGTTCAACACGGTACGTACCAATTACCATGTTTAACGCGCAACATACCACACACAACATGTTCAACACGGTACGTACCACACACAACACATTCAACACGGTATGTACCACACACAACACGTTCAACACGGTATGTACCACACACAACACGTTCAACACGGTATGTACTACACACAACACGTTAACACGGTATGTACCACACACAGCACGTTCAACATGCAACATACCACACACAACACATTCAACACGGTACGTACCAAATACCATGTTCCTCACGGTACATACCACACACAACACATTCAACGCGGTACATACCACACACTATGTTCAACACGAGACATACCACACACAATATGGTACATACCACACTCTATGTTCAACATAGTACATACCACTCTCTATGTTCAACATAGTACATACCACTCTCTATGTTCAACACAGTACATACCACACTCTATGTTTAACACAGTACATACCACACTCTATGTTCAACATAGTACATACCACACTCTATGTTCAACACGGTACATACCACACTCTATGTTCAACACAGTACATACCACACTCTATGTTCAACACGGTACATACCACACTCTATGTTTAACACAGTACATACCACACTCTATGTTCAACATAGTACATACCACACTCTATGTTCAACACGGTACATACCACACTCTAT
>NW_004798951.1:41174-41889 GCF_000002075.1 Aplysia californica | reverse complement strand
TTTAAGATGTGATGTCTTTTTCATTGTAATGCGCATTGAGCATCTTTTAGGAAATGGAAATGCACAGTATAAATGCTATTTATTATTATTATTATTCAACATGGTACCACACTCTGTGTTCCATTTTTATGTTGCGCTGAGACCTAAACTAACGTGTAATGATTTGGAAGTCCCACTGGGGCGTTGTTGAACCGGGGTTGTTCCAGGAAGTGTTTACTTCCCTCCACTCATTTGACCTGGTCGTCTCAGAGAAAGAAGACAGATAATCTTGTAGATTTGCTGCTCCTGCTTCTTTTTGCTTTCTTCCCTCGTGCCCTAAGTTTGGTGCAGATATTTGCTAGTTACGTAAAAATGAGCCAACATGGTAGGAATTGTTATGCTTCAAGAAAAAGAAAGCAAGAAAAAAGGGGAATTGTTTGATCTGAGATGATGATGATGATGACGGTAACGAAGATGATGCTGAAATGTTGGAAATGATATGCAATAATCTTGGTGTTATCTTCATCATCATCATCATTGCCTTTCTCACCCAGCACCAGGGTATAGGCCAGGTGTTATCTTCTTCATCATCATCATCATTGCCTTTCTCACCCTGCACCAGGGTAAAGGCCAGGTGTTATCTTCTTCATCATCATCATCATTGCCTTTCTCACCCAGCACCAGGGTATAGGCCAGGTGTTATCTTCTTCATCATCATCATCATTGCCTTTCTCAC
>NW_004798951.1:39144-39993 GCF_000002075.1 Aplysia californica | reverse complement strand
AACACCACAGTGAGAAGTAGGTCAACACCACAGTGAGAAGTAGGTCAACACATCAACACCACAGTGAGAAGTAGGTCAACACCACAGTGAGAAGTAGGTCAACACATCAACACCACAGTGAGAAGTAGGTCAACACCACAGTGAGAAGTAGGTCAGCTGTTATGTTACACCGAGTGCACACCAAACATTTATTGGGTGTAGTTGGAGCCAATCAGAGTGACATTCATGGATGAGCTGAGGTCGTTTGGGTTTTTTAAAGTTTTAGTAAAAGTTGAATGGCATTTGAGACACAAATTTAATGTATCATGCGAGTGCCGAAGATTAGTACAAAAGAATAAGATCCAAAGAAAAGAAGGAGAGATAAGGATGGTCAATTTAGAATAGACAGAAGGAGAAAACCACAGCACCTGCCACTATTGTGTTGATGTGTGTTGACCTACTTCTCACTGTGGTGTACTAGGTATTGCAGTACAGATTTTACAGCCCTTTCAACAGCTGTGAGCTTATTTGAGAAGCAGGTCCATCTGCCAGGAGTTGGGAATGGGGCATTCAGAGTGTGCACCAAATAAAGAAATAAATGAACACCAAGACAACACCTGGCCTATACCCTGGTGCAGGGTGTGAAAGGCAATGATGATGATGATGAAGAAGATAACACCTGGCCTATACCCTGGTGCTGGGTGAGAAAGGCAATGATGATGATGATGAAGAAGATAACACCTGGCCTTTACCCTGGTGCAGGGTGAGAAAGGCAATGATGATGATGATGAAGAAGATAACACCTGGCCTTTACCCTGGTGCAGGGTGAGAAAGGCAATGATGATGATGATGAAGAAGATAACACCTGGC
>NW_004798951.1:36018-38475 GCF_000002075.1 Aplysia californica | reverse complement strand
CATCCAGTATGGAGGTAACCCGGTGTCGTGCGCCGTGGGTCTGGCTGTGCTGGATGTGATAGAGCAGGAGGATCTGATGCAGAGGGCCAGGGAGGTGGAGGAGGTGATGAAGACATTGCTGGCGGAGGTACAGGACAAGTATCACATTGTAGGGGATACCAGGTGAGTGAGGGAGGGGGAGAGGGAGAGGGAGGAGAGGGGGGGAGGGATTGAGAACCATATGCCTACTTTTTATGAAACAGAAAATTTTTTTTTTTTCTTTTTCTATCGAAATTAGTAGCAACTACCACAATAACAATAAGTCCGACAATAATAACAACTACTACCATGACTACCACCACTACAACAACACAACAACAACGATGCCAACAACCACGACCAACAACAACATAAACAGTAATCCCGTCCCCTCCCACAGGGGGCGTGGCATGTTCTGGGGAGTGGACCTGGTGAAGGACAGACAGACGCGGGAACCTGCCACAGAGGAGGCTGCTTATGTGGTCAACAGGTGGGTGCTGTTGTTGTTGTTGTTTTGTTGTTGTTGTTGTTGTTTTTGATGTTGTTGTTGTGGTGGTGGTGGTGTTGTTTTTGTTGTTGTTGTTGTAGATGTGGTTGTTGTTGTTCTGGTTGTTTTTGTTGTTGTTGTTGTTCGTCTTCTTCTTCTTCTTCTTCTTCTTCTTCTTCTTCTTCTTCTTTTTCTTTCTGGCCCTCCTGGAAATCACGAGTTCCGCAATAAACCCGCAATTTTATGAAATTTTCGCAATGTCTTGCAATTTTAGGCAAAAATACATCAACGCTTTAATTTTATCAGAATTTTTCCTAGGAAATGGTGCAAGTACAGAGCCGATAGGCCTAGGTAAATCATGGTACAGGTATCGGCCCAGCCCAAGCCTACTGAGCGTACTCCAAAAGCTATACCGGAAATTCAGGCCGGAATGCATCATGTACAACACAAACTGAGACATAGACTAGGCCGAGAAGGTGGCCTTCTCTGGGCTAAGCCTGTATCTAATGTGTGTAAGCGTGCGCGTGTGATAAGAAAGTACGTGTGTATGTGTGTGAGGTGTATGTGAGTGTGTGTGTGTGTGAGTGCGCGCGTGTGAATATTGTTCGTACATGATGCATGTGTCTATTTACACGGTAACCGGGCACCTAGTCTCAGTATCTACGTACACGGTAACCCACCGGAATGAAAATTAACCAATATTTGTCCTATGCTGTCACTTGTTGAAATAAAAAAAGAAAGACATACAAGCGTCTTGTCGGCGAACCTGTGCTTTCGCATCACATTGTGAGTACAGGTTGGGGTCACCAAAGTTCATTCAAAGTCTGTTCGCTACGAAGTATAGGGCTCCGGAATGGGGGGATTATTGATTTTTTAAAAAATGTACAGTTGGGGGAGGGCTGGAGTTGAAGGCAACACCGGATGACAAAAACTGAACTTGGAATTCTGAACTGCCTGGTTACCGTGTACGTGACACTGAGACTACGTGCCCTGTTGCCGGTTACCGTGTACGTAGACACTGAGGCTAGGTGTCCGCGTACCGTGTACGTAAACACCCCGTTATGTAAAACGTCTTAAGCTGCGTTCACACGGGAGTGGGTGCTATAGAAATGATCTAGATCTACATGAGTACATGTATTACTATTGTTTATAAATGGAAAAAAAAAATTTGCTGTATTTTATGATTTGACTTAGTGTTAAAACAATACCATGCCGGTTTTAAAACAGAAAATATCTGAAATAGATCTAAAGACAGATTACCGGTGTATCGAAGGTTTCAAGAGAAAAATAGAACAGGATCTGGTTTGATTGGAGCATAAGCTTATTTTGTATTTAGAGGTTGCTTCGAAAATCTCTCGTCAATTTTTTGGTTTTTTATAGACTAAACCTCATACACTTCAATATTTTTGCTTGAACCAAGTACCCGGTATGTACTAAATTTGGTCAAATTTTATGCTTTCTTTTAAAAGTTATAACGAAAACTGAGAGTTCCGTTATTTTGTGTCCCGTGTTATCATGGTCGATAACTTTATTGTTAACGTACTCGTGTGTTGTTACTAGTAAATGTTGTTAATAACATCTGATGAATTTGTATTGTTGGTCATGAAAGGCTGTGCTGCTTTTATGCTACCGGTACTCAAAATTGTCATGTTTTTTAAACTAAAAATGTTAAGCCCGTACTAATGCGCCTGGGACGGAAAGGTTGCAATTTTTAGGCGGTTTACCTTGCAATTTTTAAAATTCAAAAATGCAATTTTCCGCGGGGCCAGTTCTTTCAACATATTTTTTAAATGGAATAAACAACAATGAGAAGGATGGCGATGATGATGATCTGAACTGTTTCAATAATCTGTTTAGGATTCCTTCAATATCTGGTAGCAATCCTTTCAGTAACGGTCTTGTGTCTTTCCCCTTATCCCCCCCTCCCTTCCATCCCCTCCACTCTCTCCCTC
>NW_004798951.1:34451-35511 GCF_000002075.1 Aplysia californica | reverse complement strand
CCAGGATGAAGGAAGAGAAGATCTTGGTGAGTCGCGACGGGCCGGAGGAGAACGTGATCAAGTTCAAGCCTCCGATGTGCTTCACTGTGGACAACACGCGCACCCTCGTCTCTACGCTAGACCGCGTCCTCGCTGAACTGGCCAACGGGTCGAAGCCAGGTGCTAACGGCACCACGGCTCCTGGCTCCAAGGTCACAGGGGTCAAGGACAGACCTGTGGGGAGCAAAGACGATGATGATGAGTTGTGTGGGGAGCCAGAGGCGAAGAAAAGCCGGGTGAAAGTGAAGGTCGCGGATTCTCCGAGTGGGGAGCAGGTGGGAGGGACGGGCTCCTCTCCTCTCAAAGTGGTGGGATAAACTGGGGGGATAAACTGGGGGGATAGAGGGTGGGATAAGTTGGGGGATAGAGGGGGGATAAACGGGGGGATAGAGGATGGGATAAACTGGGGGGATAGAGAGTGGGATAAACTGGGGGGATAAACCGGGGGGATAAGTTGGGGGATAAACGGGGGGATAGAGGATGGGATAAACTGGGGCGATAGAGGGTGGGATAAACGGGGGGATAAGTTGGGGGATAAACTGGGGGGATAGAGGATGGGATAAACTGGGGGGATAAACCGGGGGGATAGAGGGTGGGATAAACTGGGGGGATAAACCGGGGGGATAAGTTGGGGGATAGAGGGGGGGGATAAACCGGGGGGATAAATTTGGGGATAGAGGGTGGGATAAACTGGGGGATAGAAGGTGAGATAACTGGGAGTTTTGGAGCAAGTTTTTTGTTTGCATTGAGTCAAATCTTTCCTTGCTTTAGAACGAATGCTTTGTTTGTGGTGTCTGATGGGATGACTTGTTTCCCACTGTGTGGGGTAGTTGGGGATGTCCCATTGTGTGGGATAGTTGGGGATGTCCCATTGTGTGGGGTAGTTGGGAATGTCCCACTGTGTGGGGTAGTTGGGAATGTCCCATTGTGTGGGGTAGTTGGGAATGTCCCATTGTATGGGGTAGTTGGGAATGTCCCATTGTGTGGGATAGTTGGGGATGTCCCATTGTGTGGGATAGTT
>NW_004798951.1:17832-33979 GCF_000002075.1 Aplysia californica | reverse complement strand
TGACATTGACCGGGGGGTCTGAAGGAAGCTTGTGGGGACGTTGTGTCTCTCAGGCCGGGCTGACATTGACCGGGGGGTCTGAGGGAAGCTTGTGGGGACGTTGTGTCTCTCAGCCCGGGCTGACATTGACCGGGGGGTCTGAGGGAAGCCCGCCTTCTAAATGATCTAAATTGTGTCGAGAGGGGTGTAAAAACTCTGACATTGAAGAAGAAAATCGTTATTTTTTAAAAAGAAAATGAGAAATGTGTGGATCTGTGTGCATCATTTGTCGCCATTTCCTTCACATCAGACAGACAAACGCACACACACAAACAGACACACGCATGCACACACTTGCAACACACACTCACATACACACACACACACACATACACACTCACATACACACTCACATACACATACACACACACACACACACACACCCACAGATTTGCTGTTGTTCCGTGACAGATCCTCTTGTTGTGTCATTGTGGGACTGACCTTGACTTATTGGTGCCTTGAGAGAAATTTGTGAAACTCTTTGTCTGTTTGTTGGTGTGTACATGTCTGTTTGTTGGTGTGTACATGTCTGTTTGTTGGTGTGTACATGTCTGTTTGTTGGTGTGTACATGTCGTCGCCCTATCGTCAAAATAGCGGTTTTGAGTTAACACCACCATGGTATGTCCGGTAGTGAGATCTATGTTCTCTCAAAACGGCGTATCGATAGATCTAGATTTAAAAATGGCGGAGTTATGAGCAAAAAACATTTAGCCCTATAGCTCACGGGCAGGAAACTGCATCTCACATAGAGGCATATGTCTTGTTACGCCCCTTTGTGAGAATATATACGGAGGCATATGACCGTATACGCCACGGTATGAGTTGTTTCTTTTTGTTTTCTCACTTGTAAATGAGGGGGATGTGTCTCATTTCATCTTTAATGGTCTTGCTGATTCTTTCTCGCTGAGTCATTGAGGGACTTTTATGCGCTTCCTTACCATTAGTTCAAGTTCAAGTCGACACGTGTTGTTCTGGTACCTATGCTGTAAATTCCATCTTTGCTTTCAGCGTTTGATGTTCATGCACCCATAAAGTGATGGTATCTTAGCTCATTTGTAAGCTTATAATTATAAACATTCACTTTTTAAAATATTTTCTACTAGTAAAATTTTCATTAGGTCCATGAGTCCCCAAAGATGTGGTATTGCAGAAAGTTCTGATTATATTGACGATTTAGATGCTGACCCGTCTTTCCAACCTGGTTTCTGTGTCATGCAAGAAGGACGTATTTGCAGCTTGTTGAAGGTGTGTATTGCTCCTGTGCTATACATACTGTCACTTTGTGGAAGAAACAGGCTCGTGGCAGTCTTTAAAAAAAGCCACCTAGCATCGTGAGTAGGAAACGGATAAAGCCAGAAGAGAATAACTCTGTTGTCGTTGGATATTGTAGGCTACTCAACCTGAACATTTCATGGTAGCAGGTGCAGCCAAGGAAGTGACTGCTCAGAAAGGTCCACAGTCAAATACGTATAAAAAGAAGCTAACCACAGACGGTAGATCTACACGTGTATTGTCGTTGTGTACCACAGACGGTAGATCTACACGTGTATTGTCGTTGTGTACCACAGACGGTAGATCTACACGTGTATTGTCGTTGTGTATGAGAGACGGTAGATCTACAGGTGTATTGTCGTTGTGTATGAGAGACGGTAGATCTACAGGTGTATTGTCGTTGTGTATGAGAGACGGTAGATCTACACGTGTATTGTCGTTGTGTATGAGTGACAGTACACGTGTATTGTCGTTGTGTATGAGAGACGGTACACGTGTATTGTCGTTGTGTATGAGAGACGGTAGATCTACACATGTATTGTCGTTGTGTATGAGTGACGGTACACGTGTATTGTCGTTGTGTATGAGAGACGGTAGATCTACACGTGTATTGTCGTTGTGTATGAGTGACGGTACACGTGTATTGTCGTTGTGTATGAGAGACGGTACACGTGTATTGTCGTTGTGTATGAGAGACGGTAGATCTACACGTGTATTGTCGTTGTGTATGAGTGACGGTACACGTGTATTGTCGTTGTGTATGAGTGACGGTACACGTGTATTGTCGTTGTGTATGAGAGACGGTAGATCTACACGTGTACAAGTCGCACTACAAGTCACAAGTCATGCTACAAGTCACAAGTCATGCTACAAGTCACAAGTCATGCTACAAAGTCACAAGTCACGCTACAAGTCACAAGTCACACTACAAGTCACAAGTCACACTACAAGTCACAAGTCACACTACAAGTCACAAGTCATGCTACAAGTCACAAGTCATGCTACAAGTCACACTACAAGTCACAAGTCACACTACAAGTCACAAGTCACACTACAAGTCACAAGTCACACTACAAGTCACAAGTCACACTACAAGTCACAAGTCACGCTACAAGTCACAAGTCAGGTTACAAGTCACGCTAACGGCTACAGAGCTAACTCTCATTTCTTTTTGTTATTGTTTTTTTGCCTAATTTAGAAACGTTCCTCTGTAGATGCTTTGGTTATTGTCCGACATATTGTTATTATTGTTGTTGTTGTTATTATTGTTGTTGTTGTTATTATTGTTATTGTTCTAAACTTGTCAAGAACTTGGACTTTACATATTTTTGCTGGTAAAGAATGTTACCTGATGTTTTGATCATATATTATATATATATATATATATATATATATATATATATATATATATATATATATATATATATATATATATATATATATATATATAAATATATAATATATTATATTGTAGGGCTGAGGAACGTTCTGTGACTGTGTGCTTTGTGCGAAGCAATCAGATTGTCCTCAGGGATGTTTTTGTAGAAACCAAAAAAAGAAAGAATTTCTTTGTGGGTTTCAGGCAGGGATTTTCTTTTGGTCTTCTGGAACTTGAACAACTTGCACAAATGGTCCCGAGTTGCTGTTGGCGTGGGTCACCTGTTGGGGTCACCTGTTGTTGTATTTGTTTACCTGTTGTATTTATTCACCTGTGCACCCTCTTTCGTTGATGGTGGAATCTTCAATGCTCCTTTCCTTCATCATTTACTCTGTGAGCTTTAGATACTCCGCATCTTTCATCTTTGTACACCCCCACCCCCCACCCCCCAGCTAAATTATACGTTTTTCTTATTAAAAATTTTTGTTTTGTTTCAATTTGAACAGAGATTATTCAAAATCAAAATGTAGAATTATTGAAGGTGTGTGGTGGAATGTGTGGTAATGGGCCGTAATCTGCTCCCATTAGTTAGGTCATATTCCCTGTGTGTGTTTGCTGATGTGTGCTAGGAGTGTCCCATTAGGTCATATTCCCTGTGTGTGTTTGCTGATGTGTGCTAGGAGTGTTCCATTAGTTAGGTCATATTCCCTGTGTGTGTTTGCTGATGTGTGCTAGAAGTGTTCTCCGACTCATGTCTCGTGTGTGGAGATACTGGGGTGAAAGGTGACGTGCTTACACTGGGCCTGTGAAGTGTGATTGTCTGCACAACTGTCCGTCGCTGTGTCCGTTGCTGTGTCCGTCGCTGTGTCCGTCGCTGTGTCCGTCGCTGTGTCCGTCGCTGTGGGTTCTTGTGCTGTGGATTTCCCTGTTAGTTACCCCTCTGTCATCTATTGATGGAATGTACGCACATATTACATACAGGTATATTGATGGAATGTATGCATATATTACATACAGGTATATTGATGGAATGTACGCATATATTACATACAGGTATATTGATGGAATGTATGCATATATTACATACAGGTATATTGATGGAATGTACGCATATATTACATACAGGTATATTGATGGAATGTATGCATATATTACATACAGGTATATTGATGGAATGTACGCATATATTACATACAGGTATATTGATGGAATGTATGCATATATTACATAGCGGTATATTGATGGAATGTATGCATATATTACATACAGGTATATTGATGGAATGTATGCATATATTACATACAGGTATATTGATGGAATGTATGCATATATTACATACAGGTATATTGATGGAATGTATGCATATATTACATACAGGTATATTGATGGAATGTACGCATATATTACATACAGGTATATTGATGGAATGTACGCATATATTATGCATATATTACATACAGGTATATTGATGGAATGTATGCATATATTACATACAGGTATATTGATGGAATGTACGCATATATTATGCATATATTACATACAGGTATATTGATGGAATGTATGCATATATTACATACAGGTATATTGATGGAATGTATGCATATATTACATACAGGTATATTGATGGAATGTACGCATATATTATGCATATATTACATACAGGTATATTGATGGAATGTATGCATATATTACATACAGGTATATTGATGGAATGTACGCATATATTATATTATGCATATATTACATACAGGTATATTGATGGAATATATGCATATATTACATACAGGTATATTGATGGAATGTATGCATATATTACATACAGGTATATTGATGGAATGTATGCATATATTACATACAGGTATATTGATGGAATGTACGCATATATTATGCATATATTACATACAGGTATATTGATGGAATGTATGCATATATTACATACAGGTATATTGATGGAATGTATGCATATATTACATACAGGTATATTGATGGAATGTACGCATATATTATGCATATATTACATACAGGTATATTGATGGAATGTATGCATATATTACATACAGGTATATTGATGGAATGTACGCATATATTATATTATGCATATATTACATACAGGTATATTGATGGAATATATGCATATATTACATACAGGTATATTGATGGAATGTATGCATATATTACATACAGGTATATTGATGGAATGTATGCATATATTACATACAGGTATATTGATGGAATGTACGCATATATTAAATTATGCATATATTACATACAGGTATATTGATGGAATATATGCATATATTACATAGCGGTATATTGATGGAATGTACGCATATATTACATACAGGTATATTGATGGAATGTATGCATATATTACATACAGGTATATAGATGGAATGTATGCATATATTACATACAGGTATATTGATAGAATGTATGCATATATTACATACAGGTATATTGATGGAATGTATGCATATATTACATACAGGTATATTGATGGAATGTACGCATATATTACATACAGGTATATTGATGGAGTGTATGCATATATTACATACAGGTATATTGATGGAATGTACGCATATATTACATACAGGTATATTGATGGAATGTACGCATATATTACATTCCGGTATATTGTGATCGTATATATATAATATGCATATATTACCCTGCAAATAGCTTTGAATGTCAAGTGTTTGTTTTTAGCTGTGTCATTGGTGAGTGCGACACCAGGTTTCCCGTCGTTGTATGTAGGCCTACTGAACTGTTCATGTTGTCGTGGGAGAGAGTCCACCAGTTTTTCTGTAGCTGTTCGACAAGTGACATTTCCCTCGCAGTGTGTCTAGAGTCTATTAATAGATCTCTATCACAATGGTGTCCGCCCACACCATTCATGGTTTGTCTGCCGCAGGTTTTGCTCTAGTTTGAGTTTAGTAAAGGTTTTACGGCATTAACAACACGAAAAGGTGGTAGGCCTATATAAGTGCCGTGAGGTTTTGGTTGAAGTGGACTCCACTGTACAATGTATCTGTGAGGTGAGAGAAGTTTGTCCATGGTGGTCTGTCCAGAAACAACATTCTTACTGTCTTAGTAATCCCAGTTGAGCAAGAGGACAGATTTTTGCGTGTTCAATGGGCACACTCTCAAACGCTATAGAATATATCTGTAACTGCAGTGATTCTTGCACCAGTAGTAAACATACACTTAGACACACACTCTCAAACCTGGGTTTTGCTGAAGAAGTCAAGGTTTACATGTACAGAGTGATCCTAACAAAACTGTACACATTTTTTCTTTAATATTTTCCTGCACACTGAAGTTTTTCATTTCCAATTTGTACCCAACTTTTGGAAATCAAAAGGAATTTGTCTGATATTAATTGTAGATAAATCCACCAAAGTTTTTTTCTACATAGCGCATAAAAACAACAACAACCATTTTCAGTGATGTCCCCATTTTTGTAGCAAGACAGATGATGACGCACTAGTTCGCATTAGGAGGCCTACCACTAAACGCCCAACGATTGCGCCTTATTGCAAACTGCAGTAGTCTAATTTCTAACAGACCAACAGAAGTTTGCAGATAGTTTATCTCAAGTTTCCTTTGGCTGCTCGCTGAGATCATGATTAAAAAGAGCAGAGTGCTTTTTGTTTTGAACGTTTCCTCACCACCAACTCATTGCGTAAGTTTGGCACAATTACGAAAGTTAGAGTGCCCTTAGGGTCTCCTTTGATGTCAAGGCTGGAAATGGTCTATCAGTTACGACCTGTCCTGTAGAGAATCGGAACGAAAAATCCCCAGACAAATACAAAATGACCACCCAATGTCCAACACACACTGTTCACATTAAACGTCACCAGGGTGCAGAATTCCATAGATAGATGAGCCCCACGAGACGTCTGTACGTAGACAATGTCTGCAGCTAGGACTTTCCTACATCTCAGCAGTCTGTATTCTCAAGGCAGATCTTCATCTACAACTGTACCACATTTTCCTGTTGGCGAAGCTATCAGTATCAGAGGATAGCAACGTGTTCATGATTCCTCCATTGTGTTGAAAAGCATGAACATAAAAAATCTCCTCTGCGGCATTTATTTGGTTCCTTGGCAAAGCCCAAAACTAGATTCCGGTTGTATCAGCTCCGCCGAAGCTGTCTATTTGGCCTACCTCCTCCTACCCTGTTGTCTCTAGACACAGCTCCATACTGTAAGGTGTACAGTGTGTGTGTGTGTGTGTGTGTGTGTGTGTGTGTGTGTGTGTGTGTGTGTGTGGCTTTGGGTAGGCCTACTCATCGTTGAGGGGATCCTTGTGTTTAGCTTCCACTGAACGTTACGAATGACACGCTAAAAATGTGTAGAGTCCAAAGGAGCACATAATTATATAGACCATTGGTTCTCGGAATTTCAGAATTTAAAAATATTTTTTTAATCTCCGTAGGAGAAAAAAATTATTGTTTAAAGGCTACAGGAATGGAAAGATTAGATTTTTAAAATAAAAAAAACCAAATGAATCATTTCATGACTTTCCTTACAAGATCTTTTAACCCTATCTGTATGCCCTTTGGGTTGTATTCTTCACATTTTAGAATAACTAGCATCTGCGTTTGTCGCGGCCGCCATTTTTGGCATTTTTTGGTCCACGAATCGCGATTTTTACATTTTTCCAAAAAGACAAAACAACAAAGCTACTTCCTAACATATTAGACCTGTATTTTGATAAGTTTTGAGATGTCCATGTGTATCTATTTTCCTGCAGAGAATATAAGTACAGTACAGTACATGCTATTTCTATTGCTGTCTGTCTTTTATTTTTCCCTCTTTGTTGTGTTTTTATTTGTTGTGTTAATTTTTCTAAAATTGTTCTGACGATTTGTTTTTCTTTTTTTTGATACAGCGTAATGTCATAATTTGATGCTGTTCCTACCCTTTTAAAAATATAAATGTGTTATGTTGGAGCGTGTCTCCGCCAAAACCCAATGCCGACACTGGCACACCCCAATTGTGTGTGATTCCATAATTTACATGTGGTATCCTGCAGGCCTACTTTTTCTTGAATTACGCACGTTTAGAGTTAAAACAGCCAATCTTTGGATAGGTGGACACGCGCCCTAATTTGTTAATTTTAGTGGTTATTTATCCGTGCTGTTCTAATTTTGATTTCATTCCATTCAGGGTTGGGTTGATTTAAATCAGTTGATTTTTTAAATAAAAATCAGTGATTTAAATCACTTTTTCAAAAATTTATTTTTATTCAGTTTTTACACATTTCAACATTCAGAATTCCTTTCCTTGGTTTCATAAAACAGATATAAGGTTAAGTAGACTAATATAATCATGCTTAAAAGTCTGCTTTCCCACCTTTCACTGTAAAATAATACAGTATTCAATTTACTTTTTTTTCCATAATTGAAATCGGAGCTGGGTTGATTTAAATCAGTTGATTTTTTAAATATTTTAATCAACTTGATTTTTAAAATAAAAATCAGTGATTTAAATCACTTTTTAAAAAATGTATTCTGTTTTTACATCTTCAAACATTCAGAATTCCTTTCCTTGGTTTTATAAAACAGATATAAGGTTTAGTAGACTAACATAATCATGCTTAAAAGTCTGCTTTCCCCCGTCACTGTAAAATAATACAGTATTCAATTTACTTTTTTTTTTCTTTTGAAATTAACATTTTCTTTTTAGACAAACACAAGCGCGTGCTCACACACACACTGTAATAAAACGCAAGTTTATCTATGCATAATTCCCCCCCCCCCCCCCCTTCCTTTTAGACTGACATTTTCTTCATTTTTTCTCTGTAGCCATAATTCACTGATATAGCAGATTAAGGCTTTCTTTTGCAGTTGCTTAAATTAATAAATACAATGCATTTTGCACTAAAAGAACATACTTTTAGCAACCAAAAATCCCAAACTGTGTCAACATTTTTTTTTTAATCAGAAAAATTTGATTTAAATTTTAAAAATCTTGATTTAAATTTAAAAAATCGGTTTTTTAAATTTTTATTTAAAAAATCAAAAAAATCTCCAACCCTGATTCTATTGTGAAATCTTTATTTTTCACGTATTTACCTTGTGGGTGACTACACATGATATTCTGGATGCTTAAAACAGAGCACAAGAAATGCTGGTGCTTTAGATTAAGTTACCTCTGTCAACATGCTATATAATAAACGTCGTCACAGAGACTTGAAAGCTTGAAAAATAACGGCAAGTTTTTTGGCAACTTTTGTCACTTTTTGTGGCAACTTTGGACCAAAAAAGGCAACAAACGCAGAGGCTAGGAATACTTCTAGTACGAAGATCTCTTTGAAACTTTCAATATTTCTCAAAAAATCATTTTGACAGACTGCTATGCAAAATGTACGGATCAAATTAACGAGTAATTTTCCTCTTTGAAAGTGGTGGCACAGAGTTCCCCACGTCGTATGGATACGATAGTAAAACACGACGTACGGATAGGGTTAAATTGGTGTATTTTGCATTTATTTATAAAAGCCATTTCCAATTTCCATTTTCAAAAATACATTTCTTCTTTGTGAATTTTATGTCAAACAAAATCCTTTTGAATGAATATATCTGTTCCAAATTACAACATTCTTGTACGAGTTCTGTGTCAGATATTTCGACAAAAAGTTGTACAGTTTGTTTTGGGGTCATGCTCTAGATCTACTTTACTACTTTCATTTTTGTTGAATAAAGTTGGGTCTTGACGGGCCACGGTCCCCCAAAGTCTGTGAGTATTTCACGTCTTTTTCTTCTCTGTGAGTTCCGTATTTCACGTCTTTTTCTTCTTATCTGTGAGTTCCGTATTTCACGTCTTTTTCTTCTCTGTGAGTTCCGTATTTCACGTCTTTTTCTTCTCTGTGAGTTCCGTATTTCACGTCTTTTTCTTCTCTGTGAGTTCCGTATTTCACGTCTTTTTCTTCTTATCTAGGTCATTTTTTTCCTCTGTGCCCCCCTCACTTAAACATGCTTTACTGTCGCATGCAGGAGACCTGAGTTGGATTTTGGGTGGGGGAGAAATTTTATGGAGTACGTCTGTCTGTCTGTCTGCGGGGCATCACAGTGAACGTGTAGCTGTTACTGTCATTTCAGGGAAATACGTGTACGTGTAGGAGGGTGCTACGAAAACTTTAGCCTCATAATGAGTCATAAAGGTGGCAAAAGTTGGCGTTGGCTGTAAATGTTAAAAAATGTCATTTGTACAATAGCGCATTGACAATGACAACGACAATGACAATGACAATGACAATGACAATGTGACAATGACGATGACTGTGACAATGACAATGTGACAATGACAATGACAATGACAATCTTTATTCATCTCGCAGGGAGAAATTTGTCTTGGTCGTTAACAATGGCAGTAGACGTTACAAAAGTTAGACTTAAAGGTGCACTCTCGCAAACGCACAACAAGACAGGACATTATGCCAAGTAAATACATGTCTCACGGGCTGGGACAACCCGCTCCGTAACACATTCATTCTCTCTCTCTCTCTCTCTGTTTCATTTGTAGCACTGTGTGTTCAGTAACCTCACTGCAGTTGGTACGAATGAATTTCTATGTCTGTTCTTGCTTTTTTGGAAATGTATCGTTTACTGCGGGTTGATAGTTGAAATTCCGATGTCAGTGGGTGGCTATGGTCACTAAGCATTATTTCCGCCTTTTTTAGAACGTTTGTCTTGTGCAGATAGTCAAAGTTACTTTGGTCTCTACCAATTGTTCTTGATGCCCTTCTTATCAACTTGTTTATATTTTTATAAAGTGCTGCCTTCCCAGATTGCTACCATAGCAAGTGATACCAAAATTTATCAAAGTTTCTATTGTGGTGGTGTAGAAAATCTGAAGGACGGATGGATTCAGATTGAAAGACTTTAGTTTCCTCAGAAAGTACAGCCTCTGATTTACCTTTTTAACGATATTGTTTACGTGGTTTTGCCATGTAAATTTGTTGTCTATTGTAAGGCCAAGATATTTGTATGAATCCGTGATTTCAATAGTTTCTTGTTCAATTACGAGTGGTGGGATTGTTGGTTTTTCTCTTCTAAAATCAAAAATCATTTCCTTTGTTTTTGAGAGGTTCACTTTTAGAAAATTTGAGTTGCACCATTTAAAAACCTACATATTTCTTCGAAATACTCTTTTTCATCAAGGTTTATTAATCCAATAATAGCGGAGTCATCTTCAAACTTAATTAAGCGTGTTGTTTTTTATACATACTTCTATGATCGTTGGTATATATAGTATACAAAACTGGTGACAAAACACACCCCTGAGGACCGCCGGTGTTACAAAGAATTGTGTCAGATTTTGTGTTGTTTAGCTTCACATATTGTGGTCTGCCTGTCAACAATTCCAGGACCCATGCTGCGATATGATGACTAACTCTCAGACTCACAAGTTTTTCAATGACAATATGCGGTTGAATTGTATTAAATGCTGAGGAAAAATCTACAAAAAGTACCCTCGTATACGTTTTAGATGTTTCAAGGTGTTTCAGTATAGAGTCACAAAAAACAAGTACAGCATCTTCTACGTTCCTCTCTTGTTTGTATGCAAACTGGAATGGATCGAGATTTCCATGAACACGGCCTAGAATATTAGAGAGGATCAATTTTTCAAGGCACTTGAAAGCAATGGATGTAAGAGCGACTGGTCTTAAGTCAAGGCTTTTTTGGTATTGGTATTACCTCCGATGTTTTCCATATTGTAGGAATGTAGTTTTTGTGTAGGGTCAGGTTAAAAATGAAGGTAAATATCGGGGCCAGTTGCTCACAACAAGTTCTTAACACTCTCCCTTTTACTCTGTCTGGACCACAGGCTTTGTTTATGTTTACACTTTGAAATTTCTTTTTAACACTCCGCTCACTGAGCTCAACACACTCCTCCCTGCTCAACTCGTCTCTTACTACTTAGCCTCTGTTTAAGATCACGCTGCTCATTCTCAAAATCAAAACAGTCGAAACGACAATAAAAGTTGTTTAGCTCATTCACATAGTCTCTTTCATGTTTTACTTGCACACTCTCTCTCGCTGCAGTATAACCCGTTATTTTTTTCAAAGAGGACCACATATTCCTCATATTATTTGTCTGAAATTCGCTCTCAATTCTAGTTTTGTACGCTTGTTCACAATGAGCAATCTTTCTTTTAATTTTTTTAGATATCAAGTACATTTCATTCATGTTATTACTTCTAAAGGCTTTCCCTTTTTCTTTTATAAGATCTTTCAGTTCTTTCGTTACCCATGGCTTATTATTTGGATAGTACGTAAGGGTTTTATAAATAGTAACAGTTTCTTCACAAAACTTAATTGCTCAGGTCAACAGTGAGCTCTAAGCAATTTTACAATCTATATTTAGATGAGCACCTGATATCGTCAAGATGCCTCTCACATTATTCCCCCAGGAGACCCGAGAACTAGAACATGCAGAAACATGTTGGGCTTCCCGGGGAAGCATACAGTGCAAGCAGCCAATTGAGTGCTCTTTTGGTTCACTAACTGACAAGATCTTTTGCTGTCTGCAGCCAGGTACCCAATCTCACCTGGGTTGGGTGAAGGGAGGACAGTTCCTGTAAGGACACAATGTAAGGACACAATGTAAGGACACACAACGTAAAGACACAATGTAAGGTGCTTTTCTTCCCAAGGACACAATGTTCGGTCCCTGACCCTGACACGGTTTAAACCCACCACCATTCAGTTGTGAATTCATAGCCTAAGCACTGGAGAATGGCCGCCACTATAAAAAGGCTGCCAAGCACTGATCTTCCTTCCAATAAAATCTAGATCTAGATCTCTGCATTCACAAGTAAGATCCCCCTGTTCTCAGAGCATTCTATGTTTGCCCAATTAAAATTTTTTTAAATGCAGCAGATCATTTCAATTGCACTGACAATGTCACTATGTAGGCCTATATATAATGACAATAAATAACAACAATTCGTGAATGAGAAGCGTTTTCTGTCTTCAGTAGTTTAATGAAACCAATGAATGGACCTTACCACACGATTCATGTACAGCTAAACGTGGGCAACAGAAATGTCATCAAACTGGGACTAGCAAAGTCCAGTAAATGACACGTGAAAGGAAAAAGAAAAGTACAAAGAAAATAGGACAAGTGACCAACAACTATTTCCGTGATATCCTCGACGACGATCGTTTGGAGCGAGCACTTTTCCCACCATCTTCCTCCTGGCCGGCGTGGGCGTCGCCACCAGTATCGGAGTCCTTGACCTCTGCTGTCTCCTCCTCCTCACAGGTCGACTTTCTCGACCTCCTTCGTCCTTTCGGTCTGTCGTCTGTCTCCATGGGCTCACTTCCTTCCTCGCCTGTTTCTTCTTTCACTTTCTCATCATTTTTCGGCGTATCCGTTTCTGCCTCACCTTCTTTTGTCTTCTCAGCTTCAGCTTTCTCTTTCCTCTCTGCTTTCTTCTTTCGTTCCTCCTCCCTCTTAGCCTCCTCCGCTGCCCTCCTCTCCTGTCGTTCCTTCGCTTCCTGCTCTCTCTTCAGCCTCTTGGCCTCCTCTCTCATCTTCCTCTCCTCCTCCTGCTTGCGCTTCCTCTCTCTCCTCTCCTCGTACTCCCTCCTCTGCTCCGTGGAGATGTGGGTCAGGTCGTCGTCCTCCGCCTCTCCCTCTCCCAGGCTCAGCAGCAGATTGGGTGAGTACTGGCGATATCTGGGGGTAGAGAGATAGGTGATTACTGGGCGAGTACTGAGGGTAGAGAGATAGGTGATTACTGGGTGAGTACTGGGGGTAGAGAGATAGGTGATTACTGGGTGAGTACTGGGGGTAGAGAGATAGGTGATTACTGGGTGAGTAGCCTACTGGGGGTAGAGAGATAGGTGATTACTGGGTGAGTGCTGGGGGTAGAGAGATAGGGGGTACAGAAGGTGAATAAGTCGAGATTACTGGATGAGTACTAGGTGAGTACTGGGGGTACCTGGGGGAAAGATAGAGGGTACAGAAGGTGAGTCATGATTACTAGGTGAGTACTGGGGGAGTACTGGCGGGTCCTGGGGGTAGAGATAGAGGTGAGTACTGGGGGTAGAGATAGAGGTGAGTACTGGGGGTAGAGATAGAGGTGAGTACTGGTGGAGTACTGGCGGGTCCTGGGGGGTGGGGAAGGTGAGTTGTGATTACTGGGTGTTACTGGCGGTGCTTGGGGGAGAGATAGGCGAGTAGGTCGTGATTACCGGGTGATTGCCTGGGGGGAGAGATAGGTGAGTACGCCGTGATTACCGGGTGATTGCCTGGGGGGAGAGATAGGTGAGTACGCCGTGATTACTGGGTGATTGCCTGGGGGGAGAGTTAGGTGAGTACGCCGTGATTACTGGGTGATTGCCTGGGGGGAGAGATAGGTGAGTACGCCGTGATTACTGGGTGATTGCCTGGGGGGAGAGATAGGTGAGTACGCCGTGATTACTGGGTGATTGCCTGGGGGGAGAGATAGTAAGAAGGGGGGTGGAGGTACGGAGTATAACGGAATGGTGCAAGTACGTGAACCAACGTAACTTGATGAACCACCAGTACGTGAACCAACGTAACTTGATGAACCACCAGTACGTGAACCAACAGAACTTGATGAACCAGCAGTACGTGAACCAACGTAACTCACTTGATGAACTGCGACATACAGCACATGATGAGCTTGCTCCCGATGACCTCCAGCCTCAGGGTCAGGTCAGGCTCTGTGAGGGGCGAGGCGGTGCAGGTCAGGGGGTTGATGGACCAGATGGTGTTGCGCACGACCTCCATCAGCATGAGAGAGCCCGGCTCGGAGAGTTTGTCAAACAACATGACGCTCACCGTCTTGGGCGGGAGGCTCTCGTCGAACACGGGGCCCAGCACTCGCCGACACATCACCTCCAGCTGGGGACAATTTGTGGCATATGTACGCCGCATGAGATAATGTACGGTGCATGTCATATGTACGTCGCTTGTTTCTAATGTACGGCGGGTGTCACTAATGTACGGCGTGTGTCATATGTACCTCGCGTGTTTCTAATGTACGGCGGGTGTCTCTAATGTACGTCGCGTGTTTCTAATGTACGGCGCATGTCATATATACGTCGCGTGTCTCTAATGTACGTCACGTGTTTCTAATGTACGTCGCGTGTTTCTAATGTACGGCGCATGTCATATATACGTCGCGTGTCTCTAATGTACGTCACGTGTTTCTAATGTACGTCACGTGTTTCTAATGTACGGCGCATGTCATATATACGTCGCGTGTCTCTAATGTACGTCACGTGTTTCTAATGTACGTCGCGTGTTTCTAATGTACGGCGCATGTCATATATACGTCGCGTGTCTCTAATGTACGTCACGTGTTTCTAATGTACGTCGCGTGTTTCTAATGTACGGCGGGTGTCTCTAATGTACGGCGGGTGTCTCTAATGTACGTCGTGTGTCTCTAATGTACGTCACGTGTTTCTAATGTACAGCGGGTGTCTCTAATGTACGGCGCTTGTCATATGTACGTCACGTGTTTCTAATGTACATCGCGTGTTTCTAATGCCACCATTGACAAGACTTCCATCATTGAGAAGATGGGCTCTGACCCTGAGCCAACAGACGGGCAAACTTGGGAGATGGGTTTGTAGCCTGCTCAGAACTTGCTCTCTACAATAATTCGATCAATCAATTCATTAAAGTCTACAGTACAGATTCACCATACTTGTCAAGACTCTAGGCTAATGTACCCCACTCCCGCGGGCCTCTCATGAGACACGTGTTTCACCGCACACAACCCCTGCCACAGACAGCCACACAGCCACACACACACACACACACACAGACACACACAGCCACACACACACACACACACACACACACACACACACACACACAGACACACACACAGACTCCACAAATGTATCAAAAAGTACACCGCTTGGTGCAACATACCACCATGTGCAATGTTCACATATGACAGTCTCACATATGACAGTCCCACATATGACAGTCCCACATATGACAGTCTCACATATGACAGTCTCACATATGACAGTCCCACATATGACAGTCTCACATATGACAGTCCCACATATGACAGTCCCACATATGACAGTCCCACATATGACAGTCTCACATATGACAGTCTCACATATGACAGTCTCACATATGACAGTCCCACATATGACAGTCTCACATATGACAGTCTCACATATGACAGTCCCACATATGACAGTCCCACATATGACAGTCCCACATATGACAGTCTCACATATGACAGTCTCACATATGACAGTCCCACATATGACAGTCTCACATATGACAGTCTCACATATGACAGTCTCACATATGACAGTCCCACATATGACAGTCCCACATATGACAGTCCCACATATGACAGTCTCACATATGACAGTCCCACATATGACAGTCTCACATATGACAGTCCCACATATGACAGTCCCACATATGACAGTCCCACAT
>NW_004798951.1:14720-17674 GCF_000002075.1 Aplysia californica | reverse complement strand
TGTGTGTGTGTGTGTGTCCTCGATATCGTTTTTGGTGTATATTGTACTGTGTGTGTGTGTGTGTGTGTGTGTGTGTGTGTGTGTGTGTGTGTGTGTCCTCGATATCATTTGGTGTATATTGTACTATGTGTGTGTGTGTGTGTGTGTCCTCGATATCGTTTGGTGTATATTGTACTTCATGTACTGATCAATCAATAAATTGACTTCCTCTGTCTGTATATATCACATTGAACAAACTAGCTATGCGACATGTACTCTCACAGTTTTCCGGCCTACTTAAAAAAAAAGGTTTGGTGAACCCTTCCCTAGCGAAGCAAGGAGACAGGAGAAAGATGTTGTAGAGAAAGATGTTGTAGAGAAAGATGTTGTAGAGAAAGATGTTGTAGAGAAAAGATGTTGAAGAGAAAGATGTTGTAGAGAAAGATGTTGTAGAGAAAGATGTTGTAGAGAAAGATGTTGTAGAGAAAGATGTTGTAGAGAAACAAAAGGAACTGTTTGAGCTTTACATGAAAGAGATCAACTAAAATTACCAGAAAGAGGTCAAACGTAACCAGAAAGAGGTCAAACATTACCTGACAGACGTCAAAGATGCCAGAAAGAGGTCAAACATTACCTGACAGAGGTCAAACATACCAGAAAGAGGTCAAACATACCAGAAAGAGGTCAAACATTACCTGACAGAGGTCAAACATACCAGAAAGAGGTCAAACATAACCAGAAAGAGGTCAAACATTACCTGACAGAGGTCAAACATTACCTGAAAGAGGTCAAACATTACCTGAAAGAGGTCAAACATTACCTGACAGAGGTCAAACATAACCAGAAAGAGGTCAAACATTACCTGACAGAGGTCAAACATACCAGAAAGAGGTCAAACATTACCTGACAGAGGTCAAACATTACCTGACAGAGGTCAAACATTACCTGAAAGAGGTCAAACTCGCAGACCCCCAGGGCCGGCATGAGTTGAGAGACAGAGTCGCCAGACGACAACTTGCGAGCCACGACAATCTCCATGGCAGCTACGGCCAGCTGGCAGGGGTCGGGGAAGTCACTCTTGACGAACATCAAGTTCCTGATCTCTGTGCGGAAGGCCTTGAACTTGTAGCTACTTTTCATGAACACGTATCGTCTTTCTGTCTTTTTCTCTTTGCCTTTGTCCTTCCCGTCTTTGCTTTTCTCGCTCCACTTCTCCTCTTTCGTTCCTTTCTTCTCACTGCTCTCGCTTTCTTTTTCTTTCTTGGAGTCCTTCTTGTCTTCCTCTTTTGTCTCTTTCTCTTCTTCCTGATCCTCTTTCTTCTCCTTATCATCCAGTTCCTCCTTTTTGTCTTTGTCATCTGACTCCTCCTCCTTCTCCTTTCCCTCCTCCTTCTCCTCCTCCTCCCCCGACTCTTGCTTCCCACCAGCCGTGTCTTCAGTCCCCCCCGACTCCTGTAGGAAGACACAACAATGATGCCAGCCGCTTAGTTTACAGTTACACTTTTACAGCGTTTACAACACAAAGAGGTCACATTAGTGCCGGAGACTACAGGTGGAACTAGAGAGTAACAAACACAACAAATGGAGAGATAAGGACGATAGACTTTGATAGGAAAGAAAGAGCAATCCACAGCAGAGCCCCCGCCAACCACCCACATGCGAGCTGTGAAGCAAGCACACAAGCACATGACAACAGAACAACAAACATGACACTGTCTGGCATGTCACATGACACTGTCTGACATGACAACAACAAACATGACACTGTCTGGCATGACACATGACACTGTCTGGCATGACACATGACACTGTCTGACATGACAACAACACACATGACACTGTCTGACATGACAACAACAAATATGACACTGTCTGACATGACACATGACACTGTCTGACTTGACAACAACAAACATGACACTGTCTAACATGACACTGTCTGATATGACAACAACAAACATGACACTGTCTGACATGACAACAACAAACATGACACTGTCTGACATGACAACAACAAACATGACACTGTCTAACATGACACATGACACTGTCTGACATGACACATGACACTGTCTGACATGAAACATGACACTGTCTGACATGACACATGACACTGTCTGACATGACACATGACACTGTCTGACATGAAACATGACACTGTCTGACATGACACATGACACTGTCTGACATGACACATGACACAGTCTGACATGACACATGACACTGTCTGACATGACAACAACAAACATGACACTGTCTGACATGACAACAACAAACATGACACTGTCTGACATGACAACAACAAACATGACACTGTCTGACATGACAACAACAAACATGACACTGTCTCACATGACACATGACACTGTCTGACATGACACATGACACATGACACTGTCTGAAATGAAAACAACAAACATGACACTGTCTGACATGACACAGGACACTGTCTGACATGACACATTACACTGTCTGACATGACACATGACACTGTCGGACACAACAACAAACATGACAACAACAAACATGACACTGTCTGGCATGACACATGACACTGTCTGACATGACAACAACAAACATGACACTGTCTGACATGACAACAACAAACATGACACTGTCTGACATGACACATGACACTGTCTCACATGACACATGACACTGTCTCACATGACACATGACACTGTCTGACATGACACATGACACATGACACTGTCTGAAATGAAAACAACAAACATGACACTGTCTGACATGACACAGGACACTGTCTGACATGACACATTACACTGTCTGACATGACACATGACACTGTCGGACACAACAACAAACATGACAACAACAAACATGACACTGTCTGGCATGACACATGACACTGTCTGACATGACAACAACAAACATGACACTGTCTGACATGACAACAACAAACATGACACTGTCTGACATGACAACAACAAACATGACACTGTCTGACATGACAC
>NW_004798951.1:9408-14409 GCF_000002075.1 Aplysia californica | reverse complement strand
CACTGTCTGACATGACAACAACAAACATGACACTGTCTGACATGACAACAACAAACATGACACTGTCTGACATGACACATGACACTGTCTGACATGACAACAACAAACATGACACATGACACTGTCTGACATGACACATGGCACTGTCTGACATGACACATGACACTGTCTAACATGACAACAACAAACATGACACTGTCTGACATGACACATGACACTGTCTCACATGACACATGACACTGTCTCACATGACACATGACACTGTCTGACATGACACATGACACATGACACTGTCTGAAATGAAAACAACAAACATGACACTGTCTGACATGACACAGGACACTGTCTGACATGACACATTACACTGTCTGACATGACACATGACACTGTCGGACACAACAACAAACATGACAACAACAAACATGACACTGTCTGGCATGACACATGACACTGTCTGACATGACAACAACAAACATGACACTGTCTGACATGACAACAACAAACATGACACTGTCTCACATGACACATGACACTGTCTGACATGACACATGACACTGTCTGACATGACAACAACAAACATGACACATGACACTGTCTGACATGACACATGGCACTGTCTGACATGACACATGACACTGTCTGACATGACAACAACAAACATGACACTGTCTGACATGACACATGACACTGTCTGACATGACAACAACAAACATGACACTGTCTGACATGACACATGACACTGTCTGACATGACACATGACACTGTCTGACATGACACATGATACAGTCTGACATGACACATGACACTGTCTGACATGACAACAACAAACATGACACTGTCTGACATGACAACAACAAACATGACACTGTCTGACATGACAACAACAAACATGACACTGTCTGACATGACACATGACACAGTCTGACATGACAACAAACATGACACTGTCTGACATGACACATGACACTGTCTGACATGACACATGACACTGTCTGACATGACACATGACACAGTCTGACATGACAACAAACATGACACTGTCTGACATGACAACAACAAACATGACATTGTCTGACATGACACATGACACTGTCTGACATGACAACAAACATGACATTGTCTGACATGACAACAACAAACATGACACTGTCTGACATGACACTGTCTGACATGACACATGACACAGTCTGACATGACACATGACATTGTCTGACACAACAACAAACATGACACTGTCTGACATGACACATGACACTGTCTGACACAACAACTAACATGACACTGTCTGACATGAAAAATGACACTGTCTGACATGACACATGACACTGTCTGACACAACAACAAACATGACACTGTCTGACATGACACATGACACCGTCTGACATGACACATGACACTGTCTGACATGACACATGACACTGTCTGACATGACACATGGCACTGTCTGACACAACAACAAACATGACACTGTCTGCTGCTACATTTCCAGCGCAATTTTGTTTTTTTTACATCAGAAAATTGCTAGTACACAAATAAGGCTGAGAGATGCCTTGATCAAGTCTTGAGTTATGAGATGATCAAGTCTTGAGCTACAAGAGGATCAAGTCTTGAGTTACGAGATGATCAAGTCTTGAGCTACGAGATGATCAAGTCTTGAGCTACAAGATGATCAAGTTTTGAGCTACGAGATGGTCAAGTCTTGAGCTACGAGATGATCAAGTCTTGAGTTACGAGATGATCAAGTCTTGTGCTACGAAATGGTCAAGTCTTGAGCTACGAGATGATCAAGTCTTGAGTTACGAGATGATCAAGTCTTGAGTTACGAGATGGTCAAGTCTTGAGTTACGAGATGGTCAAGTCTTGAGTTACGAGATGGTCAAGACTTGAGTTACGCGATGGTCAAGTCTTGAGTTATGAGATGGTCAAGTCTTGAGTTACGAGATGGTCAAGTTTTGAATTACGAGATGGTCAAGTCTTGAGTACGATATGGTCAAGTCTTTAAGTACGATATGGTCAAGTCTTGAGTTACAAGATGGTCAAGTCTTGAGTTACGAGATGGTCAAGTCTTGAGTTACGAGATTATCAAGTCTTGAGTTACGAGATGATCAAGTCTTGAGCTACGAGATGATCAAGTCTTGAGTTACGAGATGGTCAAGTCTTGAATTATGAGATGATCAAGTCTTGAGTTACGAGATGGTCAAGTCTTTAGTTACGAGATGATCAAGTCTTGAGTTACGAGATGATCAAGTCTTGAGCTACGAGATGGTCAAGTCTTGAGCTACGAGATGATCAAGTCTTGAGCTACGAGATGATAAAGTCTTGAGCTACGATATGGTCAAGTCTTGAGCTACGATATGGTCAAGTCTTGAGTTACCAGATGGTCAAGTCTTTTGGTACGGGAAAACGACAGGCTAGACACGTGCTCAGCTCACAACACATCCCAGCCCCATCTCCTCTCTCCTTCTTTCTCTCACAACACATCCCAGCCCCATCTCCTCTCTCCTTCCTCTCACAACACATCCCAGCCCCATCTCCTCTCTCCTTCCTCTCACAACACATCCCAGCCCCATCTCCTCTCTCCTTCTTTCTCTCACAACACATCCCATCCCCATTTCCTCTCTCCTTCTTTCTCTCACAACACATCCCAGCCCCATCTCCTCTCTCCTTCTCACAACAGAAACAACTTTCCCTCTCTCTCCTGGAATATTTCGCTTTCTGGCCTAAGAAGATTTAACCAGCTGGCCAACGATACACCCCCCCACACCCCCCTCCCACACACACTCAGCAGCTCAACAGTTCATTTCTTTTACTGTAAGAAAAAACCCAAAAACCAAGGGAGAATGCGTGTTCAACGTTCCCTTTCATTCCTCACTCCCAACATGTGAGTACACACAGAGACAGAACAAACTGCTGGTCTTTCCAGACACTGAAGCAAAGACTAAAACAAACAAGCAACCCACATTATTGTTCATTATAATGACAAGGATTACCTTCTTAACCCACATTATTGTTCATTATAATGACAAGGATTACCTTCTTAACCCACATTATTGTTCATTATAATGACAAGGATTACCTTCTTAACCCACATTATTGTTCATTATAATGACAAGGATTACCTTCTTAACCCACATTATTGTTCATTATAATGACAAGGATTACCTTCTTAACCCACATTATTGTTCATTATAATGACAAGGATTACCTTCTTAACCCACATTATTGTTCATTATAATGACAAGGATTACCTTCTTAACCCACATTATTGTTCATTATAATGACAAGGATTACCTTCTTAACCCACATTATTGTTCATTATAATGACAAGGATTACCTTCTTAACCCACATTATTGTTCATTATAATGACAAGGATTACCTTCTTAACCCACATTATTGTTCATTATAATGACAAGGATTACCTTCTTAACCCACATTATTGTTCATTATAATGACAAGGATTACCTTCTTAACCCACATTATTGTTCATTATAATGACAAGGATTACCTTCTTAACCCACATTATTGTTCATTATAATGACAAGGATTACCTTCTTAACCCACATTATTGTTCATTATAATGACAAGGATTACCTTCTGGTCACTTTCTTCTGTTTTTTTTTCTTTTCCCTCTTCCTTTCCCTCTTCCTTTTTCTCTTCTTCCTCCTCCTCCTCCTCCTCTTCCTCCCCATCAGGGCGTGGGAGGAGAGTCACAGCCTTAGGGTCCATGAAGTCAATTCTCACATAGCCGGAGTCCACATTGGTTTTCTTGCCAGCCTGTACATTCAGAAAAGAACACAACTCACAAGTGACTTTCTTACAATTTTAACGTGCTTGAAACTCCTGACATAACACATCAGGGCTAGCTCAGTAAACATTGCACAACTTGCAGTTACAAAACAAAAGAATTGCATTCGAAAATATTTCACTGGCAGTATTTCTATTACTGAAATAAAATTAAGGAAATAAGCACTTTTTTAAAATTATAAAAAGAAATTGAGGTTTAAAAGATCTACTTTTGTGGAACTGTGCAAGTACAAATTGCAATGATTTTTTAATAAGATTTTTTAGCATTACTGCCATCTGAAAAAGATGTAAATTCTACTTTTCTTCTCCAAATCTGTACCTTTAGATCAAACCAAGAGTTACCGCACTGTAAAACACACACTCAAGTACAGATACACATCACTGCAATACATCACACAATGTTCCTGTTTGTATTGTGTCACTTGATAAACATCTAGACTTCAAATGTTCCTGTCTGTATCGTGTCACTTGATAAACATCTAGACTTAAAATGTTCCTGTTTGTATTGTGTCATGTCTCTGGTGACCCACTGGTGACCCACTGTCTCTGGTGACCCACTGGTGACCCACTGTCTCTGGTGACCCACTGGTGACCCACTGTCTCTGGTGACCCACTGTCTCTGGTGACCCAATGTCTCCGGTGACCCACTGTCTCCGGTGACCCACAGTCTCTGGTGACCCACTGTCTCTGGTGACCCACTGTCTCTGGTGACCCACTGTCTCTGGTGACCCACTGTCTCTGGTGACCCACTGGTGACCCACAGTCTCTGGTGACCCACTGGTGACCCACTGTCTCTGGTGACACACTGGTGACCCACTGTCTCTGGTGACCCACTGTCTCTGGTGACCCACTGTCTCTGGTGACCCACTGTCTCTGGTGACCCACTGGTGACCCACAGTCTCTGGTGACCCACTGGTGACCCACTGTCTCTGGTGACACACTGGTGACCCACTGTCTCTGGTGACCCACTGTCTCTGGTGACCCACTGTCTCTGGTGGCCCACTGTCTCTGGTGACCCACTGTCTCTGGTGACCCACAGTCTCTGGTGACCCACTGTCTCTAGTGACCCACTGTCTCTGGTGACCCACAGTCTCTGGTGACCCACTGTCTCTGGTGACCCACTGGTGACCCACTGTCTCTGGTGACCCACTGGTGACCCACTGTCTCTGGTGACCCACTGGTGACCCACTGTCTCT
>NW_004798951.1:0-8648 GCF_000002075.1 Aplysia californica | reverse complement strand
TACAAGCAGACTGTGCCCCAGACTGTGCCCTCTACAAGCAGACTGTGTCCACTACAAGCAGACTGTGCCCACTACAAGCAGACTGTGCCCCAGACTGTGCCCTCTACAAGCAGACTGTGTCCACTACAAGCAGACTGTGCCCCAGACTGTGCCCACTACAAGCAGACTGTGCCCACTACAAGCAGACTGTGTCCACTACAAGCAGACTGTGCCCCAGACTGTGCCCTCTACAAGCAGACTGTGCCCCAGACTGTGCCCACTACAAGCAGACTGTGCTCAGCAAAGCCACATGTCACAAGTGTAGAATTTCTTCACTGTACAACTGACAGCCTGAAAAATGGCGAGTGTATTCCCGGTACTTGTGCTGGAGACACTGGCAGGGGCTGTTACCTTAATCCCACCCGTCAGTTTGATTGCCGCCTGCCTCAAGAGTTCGATGGCGTCGTCCACACCAAACTCTTCTTTGTCTGGCAGAGTGGACACAAGGAATCCGCGCGTTCCCGCCTCCACAAACTCCTCGGGGCCGGCGTACGTGTCTGTGTAGCTCTCCTGTACATCGCTGAACCTACGCTTACGGTCTACATACCCCCTCGACATTCTCACAGCTTCTGGAGAAAAAAAGATGACAACATTGTACATACTGTCACTAACTTTTTCTTCAAAACATCAATAACAAGTCATGTTTGTTTAGTAGAGGTTTTACTGTGTCAACAAGAGGGAATAAAATTGAAGAAACAAAGTTGAAAAGGAAGGCATGAAAAGAAAATCATCTCAAGTCTTCCTCCATAGTTGAAAGACTGATGACCTGTTGCGTCTATCATCGTAATCACAACATGCTATTTTCCCTACAAAAAAGAGAAAAAATGTTTTTTTTAAATTTAGTTCCAAATTCCAGTAGCCTACTTACATGCTGCAGAAACATAATAATGATCTCAAAATGGCAGGGCACTTCAATAATAAACAGACAGAGCCTAAGAGAAGGCTCTTACATGATGATGGAAGAATGGAAAAATCTGTCTACAATTCATGAAATAATTTTTATCAAAGCAGAGACCAGGACAGACAGTAGTCTGTTGTGAGAAATGAGGTGCCAATGGACAAATACGACAAAGGAAGCAAGAAGACATATATGGAAAAACAACCATAAAGATTTATACAACAAAAAAAACTTTTACAAATTTTAATATTCTTTGTGAGTCTCAGTCTCTATGATAATAGATAGTTCAAAACAAAATCACCGTTAACAAGGTTTTTCTTTAAAAGCTGGGAGAACAAGCTAGATGAGAGCTTGACAACCTCGATGATATTCCTCACCAATGGGCCATTGGACAATTCCCATGTGTGGTGGGGGTGTCAGGAGACAGAGAGGTATATTGTTAATGCCTTGATTGACCTATGAAGGCGGGCTGTAGAAAAAAGTCAGCCTCTTAAAGGTGGCAAAATGAGGTACTGGTTAGCCCTATAAAAAGGTTGACAACAACACTGAGCTAAAAGAATACATCAAGTGATTTAGGCTACCAACACTTGAACACAGGGGTTTTCACTAGGGCCAGACATAGAGCCTGCATTTACCACACATAAGTTTTTTCCTTCAGAAGCTCACTAACGAATGTTTTAAACACAAAAATCCATAAAAAATCTAAGTTTTAGTTAGACAATTAAGAGAAAAACTATTGTTCCTAATAAAAGAGAGTTCTTAGCTAACTAGTCTTAGTGCTACAGTAATATGCCTAATAATTGCCAAACGAAGTGACTTTTCGAACTCTGAGTCGATAAAAACAAAAATTATATTGAATCAAACCCAGCATGACGTCACTTCCGAGCCAACGAAGAAGGGGCCGATTAGGCAGAGTATAGATCGATGAATTTACACAACCAAATACTACAGCCAGATTTCACAACATAAATAGGTGGCAATTACACCACACTTTTACTAGATCTCCCCTTATTCTGAAATATTTCCAGTATTTACGGAATTTTCAAAGATTATAATCATAATTAAAAAAATAAAACACTTTCCCATCATGTGGGTCTGAAGAGGTTTTTCCCTATTCCGTCAACTGGGTTTTTAAAATGGGAGTGTATACAGACCCGGTAACCGGGAACAAAGTCACAAAGTATACAGGCCCGGTAGGGGAACTCTTTTGTGATTTCGAAGAGTTTCAGCGCCCTCTTGGCTCAGGGTAGACCTAGGTTCTTCTAGATCTATGGTCTAGATCTAGATCTAGGCAGACATAAATCTTGGATCTAGTTTCGCGGCTAGCCTAGATCTAGATCTAAATGAAGATTGCGGATGTTTTTTCGATGAACGATCGTTTTTCCTCCGTTTTGGAGTTGGAGGAATCACGATTTGAAGAAAAGAACAATGTCATAATTTCAATCGAGCAGTCACCCTCTCTATTTCTCTGCCCCCCCCCCCCCCCCTCTCTCTCTCTCTCTGTGTATCGCTCGCCTTCTCTTTTTCTTTGTTTGTCTCTGTATTTCTTTGTCCCCACCTATTTCCCACTCTATCTTTCTCTCGTTCCCTCCTGCCAACTGGGGCATGTCACATTTTGCTAGCACCTCTCTCTCTCTCTCTCTGTGTCTATCTCTCTCTCTCTGTCTCTCTCTCTCTCTCTCACACACACACACACACACACACACACACACACACACACACACACACACACACACTATAGATTTCTACCGGGTCTGGGCGCTGAAACTTCTCGAAATTCGAAATCACAAAAGAGTTCCCCTACCGGGTCTGTATACTTCGTGACTTTGTTCCCGGTTACCGGGTCTGTATACACTTCGTTTTAAATAAGCCCAGCACATATATACAAAGCAAAAAAAATTGAAATCTACGGAAGGGATTTGTATGAAATCTTCGGTGAATGTGCATATTCTGAATGTAGAATTTATATACCGCAGGGCAAAAAAATGGGGTCACAGTCAAATGTTGAGGGCGTCATTTTGAGCTGTTTTTAGAAAAAGGTTTTTTAAAAATATTACAGTGCAGCATGATGTAAATATTATGGTGATGTTGCTTCATTTTTTGGCATCAAACTCACAACAGTAATAAAAAGCATGCATGTAATTGACCAAACAGAGTTCTTTGATGTAGTGATAAAAGGCAAAATACTTTTTATAATTTCTGTGGGGGTAGTAGTAGTTTACAAGCAGTTGATCGAAATGATCCACTCCCCCCATGTATTGATTCCAATGTTTCAGCCATTACTGGCTTTTCAACAGTACGACATCCACCACCAGCTGTCTTGCACCTAACCCTTTTGTCAATAGTATTGTTAGTGTGGATGGTACTAAGTATTTTACACGTTTTGAATCAGGTAGTACAGACTTGATTTCCTGCATGGCTGAATCAAAAAATCTTGTCCTTTTTTCATTTTCAGGTAGTTTTTCTTGAATGAAGTAGGGAAATGTGTCCTGCCTTCCTGCTCTGCTCCTACTGCTCTGTTCCCACTGCTCTGCTCCCACTGCTCTGCTCCCACTGCTCTGTTCCCACTGCTCTGCTCCTACTGCTCTGTTCCCACTGCTCTGTTCCCACTGCTCTGTTCCCACTGCTCTGTTCCCACTGCTCTGTTCCTACTGCACTGTTCCTACTGCACTGTTCCCACTGCTCTGTTCCCACTGCTCTGTTCCCACTGCTCTGCTCCTACTGCTCTGTTCCTACTGCTCTGTTCCTACTGCACTGTTCCCACTGCTCTGTTCCCACTGCTCTGTTCCCACTGCTCTGTTCCTACTGCTCTGCTCCTACTGCTCTGTTCCTACTGCTCTGTTCCCACTGCTCTGTTCCCACTGCTCTGTTCCCACTGCTCTGTTCCTACTGCTCTGTTCCTACTGCTCTGTTCCTACTGCTCTGTTCCTACTGCTCTGTTCCTACTGCTCTGTTCCTACTGCTCTGTTCCTACTGCTCTGTTCCTACTGCTCTGTTCCTACTGCTCTGTTCCTACTGCTCTGTTCCTACTGCTCTGTTCCTACTGCTCTGTTCATCTTTCTTCCCAAAATTTGAAAAGATGAGGAGAGGTGTAAAACTTCTCAGTTACAAGCACCTGGTTTGTATCACAGTTACAAGCACCTGGTTTGTATCAGTTACCAGCACCTGGTTTGTATCAGTTACAAGCACCTGGTTTGTATCAGTTACAAGCACCTGGTTTGTATCAGTCACAAGCACCTGGTTTGTATCAGTCACAAGCACCTGGTTTGTATCAGTTACAAGCACCTGGTTTGTATCAGTTACAAGCACCTGGTTTGTATCAGTTACAAGCACCTGGTTTGTATCAGTTACAAGCACCTGGTTTGTATCAGTTACAAGCACCTGATCGGACTCAAGTCTGACTCTAGTACTGTATTAGGCGATTTTGTAGTTTCGTTCGTTAAAGTCAAGAGATTGGGGATTTCAGGGGCTTGCCCCCCTGACCTAATAAAAAATGGAGGTGGGGGGGGTTCAGGGGGGCCCCCTGAATTTTTTCCTAATGTGATGTTTTAAAGTTCGCATGCGTTTAAAGTTAGGTTGCATCCCTGCCCTTCGTGCAGCCTATTTCAAAGTGTATTTGGTCATTAAGACTTCTGGATTTCTTCTCTGGATGTAAACAAATGGGTCGTGGACTTTAACGAACGGAACTACCAAGATCACCCTGTATTGTACTAGATCTATTATGGCCACCTCTATTCTCACCCGGGGTGAGAATAGTGCAGGCGAGTCTTTTGGCTATTCTCACCCGGTGCGCGTTCACCGTTATAGCCTAGATCTAGGCCAACAAATTTTGCGTTCACCCTAAACCACAGAATTCTACACTGTGATAACAGAAAAATTGTAGAATTCTGTGCTGTGAACAAACGTTCCATTACAACTGTACTTGTAGCCTACTAAAAGCCTACAATTTTGTCTGTGGGCAGTGGAGAGAGAGAGTGAGAGAGAGAAAGAGAGAGAACAAAACAAAATGGCGACCTGCGTAGTTCGGCTCGATTCGAAAAGTTAAATAGCCGTAGCATCTTTGTAGACAACCAAATTAATTTACTTTTGTGTTTTAACATCATTTTTTAACTTTGTTTTGGTCAATTTGATCGTCCACACCGATAGACAGTATTCAGAAAGAGACAGAGAGAGAGAGAAGAGGGGAGGAGTAGATCTTGCGAGAACTTCCGGGCGGGTGAGAATAGCCACTTTCATCTATTATATCTATATCTAGATCTAGATTAGATCTAGATTTTTAGAGATAGTAATGTAGCAGAGTTCAATTTATTTGAACAACATACTTTGAAATGGAAGATCATGTGTTTGTGTGTGTGTGTAGTGTAGTACCTGTGTGTGTGTGTGGAGGAAGGAGTATAGATCTAGCACGGGAGCTATTCAGAACGCGGCGTTGCAAATAGCCCTTGACCTTGCCATTCTATTATTACACAACATGAATATATTGAATAGCCCTCTGTCTCGCTGCAAATAAATCTAGATTCTAGATCTAGATCTAGATCTAGATATATATATATATATATATAGATCTAGATCTAGAATCTAGATTCTAGATGTATGTAGATCTAGATCTAGAATTTATCTAGATCTAGAATCTATATATTAGATCTAAATCTAGAATTAGATCTAGAATTCTAGAAACTAGATTCTAGAATCTAGTAGATCTATATCTAAATCTATATCTAGATCTAGATCTAGATCTATCTATATATAGAAACATCGCACGAGGAGCAACAAATACTTTGATTCTTTTACCTTGGCTCAAAGTAGAACTAAAATTAGAGATCTCTAGATCTGGATCAAAAACTGTTATTAACTGAGAAAATCCAAATCGTATTGTGAGGTACTGATTGTCAACAGACTGTAGAGTGGAGTGTAGAGTGAAGTCCCCTTTTCAACGCGTTACCGGTGTACCGGTGAATGCTGAAAATCCCACCCTTCGCCTTCAGTCAAAGTACACGCACTTTCAGCTAATGTTCGGTCACTTTTGTTGTTCATGTATTGCATGGTAAAGAGATATGGTACCACTAAATTATAATATAACGAACAATTGTAAAAGCTGTACACATATGTCATTCAGCAAACGGGTTATCCTAAAAGAAACGTTAAATGGGTAGGATAAAAAATTTAGCCTACAAGGTTTCATGTGTGACCGAAACATCCAAGGGCAGGTCAGTGGCAGATTTGAGAGCTAGAAAACGGACAGAGTAGCTTCCCTTGGTTTAGGTTTGTTCATCCATCGCCTGTCGGTCGTTCTCTCCATCGTTTCTCTTCTCGACTGTTGAGTCTTCAGCCTGCACTGGATTTGTAGGTGAACTTGACCAAATATTTACTTTATTTTATTACGATTTAAATTTGGCTGCTCTTATTGGCCCACATGGGCAAATAAGCTGGGGCTTATTGGCCCACATGGACCATTTAACTCACTTGCGACTGGGCCCTTTCACCAGCCACAAGCGTTGAAGACTGGCGTTTTGGGGGGTATTTCAATAAATCACCACAACTCTCAGAATTACCGTATTGTAATCATGTTTTGACACAGTAAAGTAACATTCAAGCTTAATCTAATACAAAAAAACTAAAGTTGTCTAAGTCTAATACTTTAATTTGTATGATTTTTTAAAAATTGGCATGAATTTGATTTTCGAAAAATTTCCAGAGACGTGACAAGTAGAATGAAATTCACTGCAACAACAAAAATAAAAGTTCAAAGTGTTCTGGTTTGATTTGTATACATGTGCAAGTGTTTGGTGAAAATATAAAAGCTGGTCTGTGCATTGATTCAGACCCATACACTGAATTACATGAGACAGATGTACGGCACGACGTTGTGATTTCGTTGCGCGAAAAACAACACCGGTACTAGTGCTAGATCTAGCCCTAGAACTACGACTCGGGCCGTGTTCGGGTACATATCCAGGATCCTAACTATTAGACACATCATATTCTGAGACACTAGAACTAGTAAAACGCACAGAAGTATAGAAAACGGCGAAATTATGTGATTCTTGTTCATGCGACTTCTTCGACCGTTACTACGACGCGACTGTCGGATTACTATGAGCTGTATAGAAAAAAACAAAGCGCGAGTTCCGGTCCGTTCAACCCCAGTTGGGGTCACTGTCCTTCACCTTCAATAACTTAAAAACTACCGGCCCCAGAGATACGAAACGAAGTCTAAGTAGCTCAGGCTTGGCCAAACAAGGGTACGAGGCGGGTCTCGCGATCCGTGCGTGATTTGTAGAGCGAAAAAAAAATTCCAAAGTTGGTCACGCAAGGCTTGTGAGACCCGACGCGAGCGTCATGGCGGGGGTCACGCAACTGTTGTGTGACCCGTCTGAAGTGAGTTAATGCTTTGTTTTTTCAATGTATTTTATCATGTGGTGTTGTCCGAACTTGTCTTGTTCTCTTTTTTATTTTTTCTCACTTTATCCCTTCTTGTAAATGTTTACCTGAGGCATTCCATCTCGCACACATTTCTACAGATTTGATTGTTTGTCAGCGGTGTTCCTGCAGTTCAGTGTTATTGTTATGCAGTAGACGTAGACTTTGATTGTCTGCGAACAGTATTTCATTTAATCTAGATCTAGAATTTAGGTTCTCCGGATGTGTGGGCTTGCTTCTTTCGGCAAACAATATATTACGATATAATATTATAATTGAGTTATTTCTTAGTTTACTCTATGTATACTGAATACTGTGTTGGATAACAAGATGAAGATGTGTAACTTCTTAGACTCTATTGTTCATCTTTTTATTTTTAGCATTAGATTGGAAAACTATACTATACATTCTCATTAAAATATGATTGACAGACTTTATGGATGGGGGGGGGGGGGGGGGAGGAGGAGAAGACCAAATACAGGGGAGATAACTCGCAATTGTGTGGGCAATAAGAAATGTTCTAGGGGAAATCATATAGAATCTAGGGAGTGCTTATTTGGGCCACATATGGCCTAAATAAGGTAAGGGAGGGGGGTTTAGCTTATTTAGGCCACAGGTGGCCTAAATAAGGTAAGGGAGGGGGGTTTAGCTTATTTAGGCCACACATGCTCAAACTACCAGGGGACACCCTTTTAAGGCAACTGAGTTCGTTCCACTTTCATAATGGTGCACCTTTCTCATTTAGTACAGTTTTGTCTCAGTGTACAACTTATATATATCATAATGAATATTGTAAGAACAAAGCACGATACGCAAAGTTTTGCTCAATCTCAATGGTTTGAATGAGGGCCAGATTTTTCCTTCATGGAGGGGCAAAATCTAGGCTACCATTTTGGCACACTTTGGTCAAGTAAAAAGGTCAAATCCTCCGAATGGACTTCCGGGTCAAATTTGGGGTATAAAAAGTGTGTACACAACGTGGCTGAGTCAAAGTTACACTATCTTTGCCTGGGTGGCACTCTCTCGTACTGTCTCGTAGTAGTACATCTCTCGTACTGTCTAGTAGTAGTAGCCTACATGTAGATGTAGTAGTAGTAGTAGTAGTAGTAGTAGCAAAGATCGAGAAGAATCTTTGGTAGTAGATTCTATCTAGTAGGCAGTTTAGTGAACGTGCACGCGGCAGGGCGAATCGGCCTCGATAAGCCCCGTAGACCTTTGTGATCGGCCACGAAGCCTTGTGTTTTGATGGGTCTAAACAACTTAGTGTTAATCGCACTGCCACATCCGACAG
>NW_004798950.1:47240-50831 GCF_000002075.1 Aplysia californica | reverse complement strand
CATTCAGACCTGTCCCCATCTGATTGACCCCTCCGCACTAAACGTAATCTCTGTATCGAGCGATTGTCCTTCCTGTTCTCGTGCACTGCTGGGAAGGAGTCTCGGATTATTCTTTTACGATGGGCGACGTCCAATAAGGGAAGAAAATTGGAAGCGTTTTTGATGTTCCTATCCTGTTTAGCTCTCAGTGCTCTTACATAGTGGTCTGACATAGAAACAGGAGGTAAGGGTGCCAGACTTTTTCTTCTTTTGATGCAAGCTTTTATTGTAGTGGAATACGCAACCTGATTTCTTTTGTATTCAGGCTACGAGGTGTGGTACCGATACAATCTTGATAGACACTTCTTTGTTACTTAACAAAATCATCACTTGAGATGGAGAACCATATCAGCGGGTACGAAATGGTGTTGATACCCAGACTAAGCAAATCACGAAAATAGACAGTTTGCTTTTACAAGCATATGTATATGAGAACATTACTATCTTGGTTCCTATAAAGAAAAAGAAAATATATATATAGGAACCAAGATCAAAGAGAGAGAGAGAGGGGGGGAGATAGATAGAGAGAGAGAGAGAGAGAGAGAGAGAGAGAGAGAGAGAGGAGATAGAGAGAGGGGGAGGGGGGGAACTCTTTACTTGAACCATATTTTTTAGCAACACGTTGTGTCTGTATCACCCATGAACTCTCTTGTTATGTATCAATAGCAATGTTTGTCAATATCTTTTGGAAAAATAAAAATACTACCATATAAGAATAAGTGTTTGTTCTAGGCCTATACCCTGATCTAGGGTGAGAAGAAAGGCATTAATGATGATGATGATGATGATGATGATGATGATGATGATGATAATGAGCGGCCGCTCGTGTACATTTAGTAAGCTTACTAGTTTTCTGTCTTCTCTTTTCGTTTACTTAATTGTAAAAACCAATCCTATGTAGCTTCTCACTTACTATGTCAACGTATACTTTGTGTTTAGATAACCTAGGTAATTTATTTAGTTGATGTTTAAGACGTGGAGCTCGTTAACATTTATTTTGCATACACCTGCTAAATTAGTATTAATATATTATTGAAATGGTAGGCAGGGCAAGTGAAAACTCCAGTCAAAATAAAACTGATATTATGAAATACCTTGTAGGTTATAACAAGTGTTATTAGTAAAAGGTCACGGCACAGTTGGATCAATGAGACTGGAAACAAACTACAAAACTTGATGTGATGCAATGATGGATAGAGATACAAACAATGTTCTCAAAGACTGAACTGTGTTTATCGAAACGGATGGAATGATATAAATAGTGATTTATTATGTACTGCTCGACACAGGGGTAACAAATAAGATTCGCTCTTGTCTGCCATTTTTACAGAAATTGCGAGAGGAACTGGAACTTGATACCGAATGTACAAGTAAAATAAAAACTTTTCCCAGTCTAGCTTTGTTATACTGTTTTATGTGTGACCTCGGTTTGTGTATGTAGCACTTCGTTCTTGGTCTCTCCGATGGCTGGTACTCTTTATCTGAAGTGGTTGGAATTGCTTTTTTCCCAGAATAGTAGCAATGAGCAAGATGTGAAAAGATACGTGTGTAGCTCTGAGAACAGGGTGGAAGCATAATAAGGTACGGAGCTTCTTAACAGTCACTGGGCTGCATTTCTCGACTTTGATTTAGTAATAGTTGCTACTCACGTCAGCCCAAATATATGCGAACGGATAAAACTAATAGAAAAGAGTGTTTACATCAACTTAGAAGCGTTTGATTTTTTAGAACAATTCAGCATAATGGCTTGGTAAACAATTAATAAACAGCTGTGCCGTTGGGCAAATAGATCAATAAAGACACCCTGTAAGAACTTTTCGAAAAGACAATGTAAATAGTAGTAAAGTTTAAAATTGCAATAATAATAAAAACGTAAAGATAATAATAACGAACCACAGAGTGAATGATTCTCATCGGAGGTAAGCCATTGTAGAGGTTTCTCTGAGGATCACACTCGTTGAAATTACTACTCATCAGATGACCTTCTTAGCATAAAAACAAAGGTCGTTAAATGACATTTACATATTATGTAGAAATTTGATATTTAAAAGTAGAGATACAGTGGTATATTACAGCAACAAACGCACTGTGAGCTGTGGTCACTGGTGGAAATAGGAGAAGCAAACTTGTAAATGGAAACACTACAACAGCGATGTTCCAGCATCAAAGGTGTCTAGTGACCTATTTATACGTGAAAACATACACGACACATACACGCCCAAACGCGCCCCCAAACACACAAACACACAAACACACAAATACACACAATCACGCACACACACACACACACACACACACACACACACACACACACACACGCAAGTACACGCATGATTTGAATATAGGGTGTTTGTGTTTGTGTGTCTGCCTCTGTGTGTATATCAGAACCAGTGTATGTGTGTATTTTTCTAATTTATATATACATCATGTATGTATATTATGTTTTTTGTTTTTTTAAAATTGGTTTGTTGTTTCTTGTTATTTGTTGTTTTTTACGGTGCTCGGAACAGCATAAGATCATTTGAGCGCTCGGGATACACTAAATATTTTCAGTTTGTAGAAAATTTGGAATTTTGCCCTGGTGGCTGCCGAAGCCTACTCTTATCGATTTTGGACCACCAAGGGATCTTTAACGTACGCAACTTGCACACCTCCGAGATTTTTCGCCCTTGTCCGAGAAGGCTAGGTGTAGATCTTTCCTACAAGAAGATCCGGGGTGTGGCTGAAAGACAGCAGTAAGAAGGAGACAAGGAGAAGCAGCAGAAAGGCTGCAGAAAGAGTCCGAAGCTCAGAGGTGGGGGCAAAGAAGGTGAGGGGGTAGGTGCAGAAAGCGGAGACGAAACCAGACGACAGAATATTGTTAGAGAGCAGGAAGGGAGGTGAAAATAGACGATTTTAGAGAAGAAAATTGTTACGGTTGCTACCCAGATTCGAACCCGGGACCTTTGAATGAGAGGAGAAATCCTTAACCTCTAGGCCACGAGAGCCCCCGTATATTATGTGTATTATATTATATTATACATATATGTATTGCTATATATATATAGTATGTATGTATGTATGTATGTCTGTATGTATGTATGTATGTATGTATGTATGTATGTCTGTATGTATGTATGTATGTATGTATGTATGTATGTATGTATGTATGTATGTATGTGTATATAATTTAACATTTATTGTAAAACGCTACATCGGTTCCAAAAACATTAACTGTCAATTTCTGTTGATTTAAATCAAATCGGATATTTTGAGTGTCGTCCTGTTGCGCTAGCAGCAATGTCAAAATAAACGGAAGCAGCAATGCTTAAAAAAAAAAATTCGATAAATTCGATAAACGCTGTCCTTTCAACGAACGGCCCTGAACGCAAAACTTCTTCTTCTCCTCATTAATGAGACTGGCCGAGAAGTGCACTCTTTCGCCTGAAGGTAAAGAAGTTTATTTACATCTCTAAATCCAGCCAATCATAAACTATTCACAATGAGCTCCCTCAGCATTCGTTGCAACCCTTTCAAAATAAACAGTTCTCAACGCTTATGAAGCGAATATTT
>NW_004798950.1:42995-44640 GCF_000002075.1 Aplysia californica | reverse complement strand
TTTAAAAATAAATTAAATAAATAAATAAATAACTGTGTCCGTAGTGACGTGGAAATAGAGACTCTTAAAAAAAAAACAGTAGAAAAGTGAAATGGTGAAACTACATAATATGTAAGGACAAATAAATAAAGAAACGACATATTTTAAAAAAAAATAATTTAAAGCTGAATTGACATTTTTAAATGTGTTGTTAAGTACTGTAACAAATAAATGAAAGAGTAGACACAGAATAAAAATAATAGAAGCTTAATTTAATAAAGTATATAAAAGCAGAACGGTTAAAACAAATAAACAAAAACAAAATAATTGAGGAATAAACAAGTAAGCGTCTTGAAAGAAGAACACAGTAGCCGGTGAATTTTCTCAAGAAATAGCAGATAAATTCACGAATATTTTTTTTTAATCCGAAATAAAAGTACAATAAACAAATTATACTATGTCAAGGAATATTTACAATTAGAAGAGACGGGTCTATAAAATATAAATTATGAAATAAAAGAATCACAGCATGTTCATGAATAATAAATGTTTAGAAAGTGAAAGAAATAACAACAACTAAACAAACAAAAGAAAGAAAGAAAGAAAGAAAGAAAGAAAGAAAGAAAGACAGAAAGACAGACAGAAAGACAGACAGAAAGAAAGAAGGAAAGAAAGAAAGAAGGAAAGAAAGAAAGAAAGAAAGGAAGAAAAAAAAAGAAAAAAAGAGCTGATAAATTCTATTACGAACAGCGCGTACCACACAACATTTCTTCCAACACGACAATATCCCAACCACCGGCTGTGTCAGCGGGTGCAAAGAATGCTACACGATCATCTTCCCGCGTCCTCCTAAGTCTGTCTGTCTGTCCGTCTGTCTGTCTACAAGAGACAATTTGCTTCTTAAAACTTAAAGCCACTCAGCCAAAACAATGCACGATTAAATTTTTGTTTTGAAAAAAAGGGTGACAAACCGCATGTCTTCATAAAACTGTGCGCATAAAGGCTTGGAAAACAAAGTTGACATGAAACATTAGAGATTCGATTTTTTGTTAGTCCTCGCAGCCACGAAAAGATAGTTCGCACAGCTATGAGAAAATAACAATAATCACCGGTTCCCCCCTTTAAAAAATGAAGAAGACATTCGGGAAACAAAGAAGGAAGAATAAGATCCCTCGGGATGTCAAGTTGATATCGTGTTGTGGTCTCGCTTAACTTGACAGTCGGCCAAGGGGGGATAATACACGTAGCTCTCTACTCTCTGTGCAAAACGGGAGATATTCGAATAATAGCTCTCTACGCTGGGCACAAAAGTGGGAAATATTCGAATAACTCGACTTCCAGACCACTCTTTGACTCTATGTTCGATGTCCTAACTCTTCGAATATGTTTGAAAAACGTACAATCTTTATCCTCGACAGGAACATTGTAACCAAAGCCCTAGGGTACATGGATACATTTTGTTGATAGCTATAATACTAAAAGTAGGATCCGACAATCATCACAAGAACCACCTGCAAGATCCGAGACTTCGAGTTGGGGAAGTAAAGGCGGCGTGGAAAGGAACTGGCCACCATAGACAGTGAAAGATCTTGTCAGTTTGATAGTGTTGAGCGCGTGAAATCCGCAGCTTGCATTGTATGTTTCCGCGGAAGCTGAGAATGTTTCT
>NW_004798950.1:38461-40532 GCF_000002075.1 Aplysia californica | reverse complement strand
CCCCCCCCCCCTACCCACACTCATACAACCCCCAGGGGTTTTGTAAGAGAATGTTTCCTACATAAGACAGTCAATGCGATTAATTGTCAGGAGGAATCGAAAGTCGTTTGGTAAGTCGGGAGCTATTCTTCTGTTTTGTGGGTTCTGTCTTTGGCTGGCGATATATCTGGTGATTTATGCCGTGTGGGTCATCGGTACGGACATTTCAGGTCGGAAATAGCTTCGCCTTTGTCTCTTTTCTTTTTCCTTTGTTTCTTTGTTTCTTTGTTGTTATTTTCCTAGTTCAAACTGTCAGACCTTTTGTAGCCCAAAAGAACCCAGCCAGCCAGTCCAAAGATTGGATGCCCATTGATTAAAGGCTTGATAAGATCGAATCGGGTCGGATGATACGCAGTGCATACGGCACACGGCCAATCGAATTCGGTCGAATACTGTCCCCGTCGTTTTATGCGAGAAAAGTTCTAAAATTATGCAAACTGAGCCCCAAAGAGGGAAATTATGCGATTCAGTTAATTTTAACAAAGAATGATGAAGGAAAATAATCAGAAATTATAACAAAAAAAACATCAAATTTTGCTAAATTATGCGGGGTGCATAAAACCACGGGGACAGGGAATTAGGTTTGTGGTCAGCCAGGTTTTCTGCTGGGGAGGGGGAAAAGCTACATGTACTATCGTGGCCAAATTCGAATGAATTCCACCTCACGACCTTCCAAAACAAGCGCGTTTATTTTTCAAAGGTCGCAAGTCGAAAGGTCAACTGTGTACAACGTGGGCATAGAATGAGGCAAGGGACAGTGTAGATTGGGAAAAGACCAAACGGAAAGATTTAGAAAGCAATCGACATTGCCCACGTCTGTAGGATTCAAGAACATCTCTCTCTCTCTCTCTCTCTCTCTCTCTCTCTCTCTCTCTCTCTCTCTCTCTCTCTCTCTCTCTCTCTTTCTCACTTCGATTTGGCAATCCCTAAAGCAGTTCCTGGAGGAGAGGTTCGGGGATGTGTACAGCCAATCCGCGTTCAATTCACAGAGCCCTCTCTTTCCGACGTACTGTATAAGATTACGATTTCTGCTTTTCAATTTGACCACAGGGAATTTGAACGGCCTGGATGCTACTCCCCGCTGGCGTAGTAAAATGCTTTGCTTTCAGCTCGAGTGCCTGCAAATCGATAGACACAACTAATGGCCCCGTTTTATTTTTTGTTTTTTCTATCTTATAAGTGGATGGTGTTTGTTCATGTGACACTCAATTCTACCATTGTTCTCACTTTCGAGAAAAGTCAATATCTTGTTTTAAATATTTAAACGATATTTCGGTAATTACGGGAAGAAGACAAAGTGGATTTCATGATAGTTTTTTTCTTCAACAGCCAAATAGCCCTATGAATACAAGTCTCTACAATTAGGAAGGTAGATTCTAGTACTTAAATGGGCCCTCATATACGCGAGAACACTGCAAAGCGCTTTTTTACGGTGGTGAACATGAGCGTTGTTTTTGTCAGATATACTTTACATTACTACGTGGATGTCGTACAATTTCCCGTGATGGCTAAATCGTTTTTTGTTTTGTTTTTATCTATGTTTTCTTTGAATTTACTTACTTTTTACTGCATATGTATCTTAAATTGCGTTCTTTTAAAGAGTATCAATCACTCTACATGCCCCCCACAATCTACTCCGGCCTTCAAAAAGGTAAAAACAGCAACAACAACAAACCACTTTAAAAATACTACACAAAATGAAGGAGAGGATATTGTTACTTGGGTTTAAAAGTAAAAATGTACTATTTGCGTTGAAGTTTCTCCTTGGATTTATTACCTTCCTCCCTCTTGTTCTAACCACTGACTTGGTCATTTGGACTGAAGTCTTCACCTGTCTGTCATCTCTACACGAAAAATCTTGTTAGGTTTTAGTGCTTGAGCGCCTAATCAGCTGCCTGCACTGTATACTTCTCGGGATGCTGAGAATGTTTCTGAGTGTTATATGGTCTTCTGGGGTAATAATTTAGTGTAAGGCGCATAAAGCTTGCTGTCGAGCGGGGATATATCATTATTATTATCATTATCATTATTA
>NW_004798950.1:33718-37739 GCF_000002075.1 Aplysia californica | reverse complement strand
CCCCCCACTCACCTTTCTCCAATCACAGTTTTTACAGAAATACGAAATGGTCACTGGAGAGTCTCTGTTGGGAAGCCGTGTCTCTCTCAGCCCGGGCTGGCTCAGATGGGCAGGGGGAAGCAGCCCGCCTCCTAGTTATCTAAATTATGCCAATGGTGGCGTAAAACGCTTTCCATTCCAAGAGTGAAACATTCGAACTGGTCACACACTCTACTTCTTTTGTATGTTTGTCACTCTCTTGTGAACTGCTATTTCCGTAGTGCTTTGATAGTCGAAGCAGACTTTGTGTTGTTGAGGCTAGAGAGGTGAGCAGAGGAAGCCTGATTCCCCGTTTAGACTTCTCCGTTGACATCCACCCCTTGGCGCTCATATGACCTTATGCAGTATGCATTTGCGAGCGCCGTAAAACTTTACGAAAACTAACAAAACTTAAACACACGTGGCGAGCGAGACATCTGCTTTGGCCGGCCCCAGAGTGGCTCTGTAGGTCTGACCTTCGCTCACCAAGCGCACGAGGTCTGCGTGTCAGGACAGCCGCACTGTGTGTTCACTTCTGTATCTGAGTGAGCGCCCTCTGTGAGTCAGCACACTAGCCGCACTAGGTTAGAAGCACACAGGCCTACGAATGTAAACAAACAGTCGAAACTAGGTCAGCCTCTCGATTCGAAATTTTAATGTACGATAAAGTGCATTTCTTGGGATTTTGTGGTCAAGCGTTGATGCTAGCATCAATAACTAATAGTAAAGCACCTAATAATAAATACTTACTTCTTGCTGATTTTGATGATCTGTGAAGAGTTTCCGTCGAAAATAAACACGAAGTGAGGCTGCGTGCGACACATGTCCGACGTGTTTTACAACACTGTTGAATAGCACGTCTGACGCGTCACTCCTTAAACAACAGACAGACCATACAGCGACGTTGCTCAAGCTCAGGGTAATGTATACTACGTTCATTTGCACTGTGTGAGCTACAGGTCAGACCTACAGAGCCACTCTGTGACCGGCCTTAAACACGCGGCGAGCAAGACATCTGCCTTATGGGACATAACTCAGTCAACTGGCTGTGTAGTAAGGAACACAAATCATCGCCCTTGTTTGGAGTGTGACCACAACGTGTTATATGGGTAGCCTTAGGACAGAATTTGGCTTACCGTAATTCTTTTTCTAAAAGCTGATTGTTTTTTAGTTTTCGTAAGAGTTTTACGGCTCTAGCAATACAATAAAGTCATATAGGTGCCGAAGATTTGAAGTGTTACAAGAGAGTAACAAACACAAAAAAGGAGAAGATCTATGTTTAGTTTTAGTTTTAGTAAAGAGTTTTACGGCACTTGCAACACAATGAGGTCATATAAGTGCCGAAGATTAGAGGTGTTACAAGAGAGTAACAACAAACGTAAAAAAGAAGGAGGAGAGATAAGGACGATAGCTGTTTAGAGGAAAGAAGGAGCAAACCACACCAGAGCACCCGCCAACCACCCACGATCTATGTTTGATTGGAAAGAAGGAGCAAACCACACAAGAGCACCCGCCAACCACCAACATAAGTTCGTGTTAGTGCATGTAAGAGTTTTACAGCTCTTGCAACACAATTAGGACGTTATATAAATGCCAAAGATTAGAGTTTTGTTTGAATAAGGAGAGAGGTACACTGACACGATAATGGCCACTTAGTGCTGAGAAAAAGTAAGACAGACAGACAGACAGACAGACAGACAAACACACAACAGAGGAAAAGTAAAAGAAGTAGGACTTAACACAGTAACAAACACAAAAAAGGAGAAGAGATAAGCTTAGCTTTAGTAAGAGTTTTACGGCACTTGGAACACAAGAAGGTCATATCAGCAATGAAGATTAGAGAGGAACAAACACAAAAAAGAAGGAGGAGAGATCAGGACGATAGACGTTTGAGAAAGTAGCAAACCACACAAACCACTACCTGCCTTGTGAATGAAAAACCTTCACATCATTCTTCACTGGCTTCGGCCACCACCCGGGAAAAATTCAAAATTTTCAACCAACTGAGAAAGTTTAATGTGTCCCGCGCGCTCATATGACCATATGTAGTTGCGAGCGCCGTAAAACACAAAAACAAACACGATTCACTTTTGCGTTTCAAAAATGTTTATTTGTACCAGAAAACATAGACATAGTGTACTTAACACCGGCAACAATATCATGAAGAAAAAGCCTGTCCTAGAAATACAAAAGGATTCATTGGTGTGCGACTCAGGCAAATCATCAGAGAGGGGGGGCGAGATAGCCACTGGCCCCCCCCCCCCCCCCCCCCCCCCGCACTCGCTGAACGGTCCTATGTACAAACACACACCCACACATTCATGTACACACAGTCACATCCACACATTCACGTACACACACTCAAACGTACACATTCACGTACACACACTCACAAGTGCACACTCACACGTACACAGTTACATCCACACACTCACATCCACACGTTCACGCACACACACACACACACACTCACACATACATACACACACACACACAGTCACAATCTATGGCAATGGCTGATTCAGATTCAGGCAGATTACAAAAATAACACATGACCGTATGATTGATAGAATAGATGGATCGATGCATATGTACACAAGTTTGTCGATAATAATAATAATAATAATATATAAAATCTGAAGATGGGGGATGTTGAAGTGTATGGCGATTTGATAATGAACAAGCGGAAAAAGCACCAGTAGACATTTGACTTGAGGATTGTCAAAAACTGTGAGGACATCGCCGAGAAGGAAAGCTTAACGCCCCCTGAAGGGTTCTCGTTTGGCCTCCGTACAATAATTCTCTTTCGTTAATTGCAAGTCAATTTATGTACACTTTACACTCAGCAATCTTTTACACACTGTTTATAACGCTCAATTATTTCTCTTATGAGGACCAAACGTTCCATCTTCAGTGACAACTTCAAGCCTTCGATCACAGCGATCTAGTAAGTGTTCACCGTGCCAACGGTCACACTATAGTGAGAAAAATGTGGGGAAAAATTCACAGAAATAGGAATGCCCTCAAACAAAAATCTAAAAATTACCTGAAGAAGCCAGTGTCACTTTGACACTGTTGCCCAAGTCAAAGGAAGAGTCCATCTTTACATTATACTGGCGTTTATATACATTGTACATATATATATATATACTGACACATCTTACAACCCTAGTCTTCTAACACAACCACGCACAAACTTCCCTTGTCATTCTCTAGCACACTGGGGGGTCCTAACTTCTCTACAATCTTCCTCATACCCCACGACTCGCTATCACGATTCACTTTACAGTTTCAGAAAACATTATCGGGGGCGGAAAAAACCAAAAGAAACGTTTCAGCTAAAGGAGTACAAGTTAATGTATTTGTTACTGTCTGACACTCTTGTGTAGGAAATCGCTAGCGTATATTTTTTTATGTCCGCTACACGCCTGAGGTTAGAATTGTTTGAGTTGAACTGTCGAGTAAACCTGTCAGTTAAACCGGAACATGGTGTGTAGTACACAGCAAAAACCCCCTGTAGGCTCCCGACTCTTTCTGCAGCCTTTCTACTGCTACTGCTTAGCTTCTTCTTACTGCTGTCTTTAAGCCACACCCCTGATCTTCTGGTAAGAAAGATCTACACCTAGCCTTCTCGGACAAGGGTGAAAAATCTCGGAGGTTCCGTGTGCGTGTTGCGCACGTTAAAGATCCCATGGTGGTCCAAAATCGATAAGAGTAGGCTTCGACCGCCACCCGATCAAAATTCAAAATTTCCTACCAACTGAAAAAGTTGAATGTGTCCTGCGGGCTCATATGACCTTATGCAGTTGTGAGCGCCGTAAAACACTTACCAAAAAAAATGTGAGTAGCAGGCTTTACATTTACAGAACGCGCTGTGAGTGTGAAAACTACAGAACTCACTGTCGCAAAACTCCAAACAAATGAAGACATTCGTTACGCGCCAGAACCTCAACTATCATTTTCAAATGCAAAAACTACGTTTAAAAAATCAAACCTACCCCCC
>NW_004798950.1:26732-33618 GCF_000002075.1 Aplysia californica | reverse complement strand
CCCCCCCCCCCCCCCCCCCCCCCGATATTCATCATGCATGTCTTAGAAGAAAAATGTGCTCCGCAGAAGGAAGAGTAAGGACCAAGGACCCCCGACACCCCCCAAGCGGCCAGAGAGTGACACAGCGAACGTTCTCGACACAACACAACACAACACACCTCTCTCTCTCTTCTGGTCAGACAGAGTCCCTAGCTCAGAACAAAACATTTCCTTCCTCTCTAAACAACTCTAGTAATAATAATAATAAAAATAATAATGATAAAAATGCAAACACAGAGATAATAACGAGTTGACAAAAAAAAGGTAAGTAAGTACAATGGAAAATTATAGCTCACTTGGACAAGAATGAATTGTGCACAAAAACAAAACAAAAAATGAAATCTGAATACAAAAGTAGAGAAAAGGGTATTGCAGCTTGTGTGTGGTGTGTTATTACATCAGGGAGGGGAACAAAAAAGTTACGCAGCTTAATAAAGTTTCCGGCACGTACGACGAAGTGCTGGGCTGGGTAAAACAAAACAAGAAACGGTTACATGTTTTTTTTCGTATAAAAGTTTTGGTCATCATAAGCCCACAGCGGTGCCGGCGAGAACAAGCCAGGGGACAACACTCTGCGGGGACTGCCAGAACTATTGCCCTATATAAGATATTTCTGTACACAAATCAACCCCTTTTTTCCCTGATTTTTTTTTCTTTTTCAAACAACAAAACAGGACCCATCATAGTCATTTCATTAATGGCAAAAACTGACAAATGTGAGGCGCGCTGACAAAATGAGTTACTTCTCGCAATTCAGGAGCAGAGATATCGGCCGAAAATCGACACCAGGGTCAGATGGATAGATTTCTTATTGATGCCATTTTGTTCGAGTCGGCCGTGTCTTTTCATATTCTATATATTTACAAATTGGACAAACTCCAACTAAAAAGTCGATGTATTCATTTCCATAAATAAGGCTAGAATCCGAGAAGTGACTCATTTTGTCAGCTCATCTCACAAATAGAGGCCATCCGTGAGAACAAAACTCTCTAGGCCTTACGCACAATCTAAAAGAAAAGGTACATACGGAATTTTCCACCATTTCATAAAACATTCAGCAGAATCACCAACCAAAAAGCTAGCCTCACCAAAAACCGTTGGGAACATAATAATACAGACTTATCATACGACATTACTGTTGTTTTTTCACCCGGTTTTACAACACTATTGCAAAAAAAAATTAAAAAATCAATTAATATATTTGTATTTTGTTAGAAATCAGCTAAAACTTAATTTTTAAAGACGACAATGAATTATTATGAATAATTCTTGTTGACAAAAAAATTATTTTTTTTAAAATCAAGAAGAAAAACTGACAAAATTACACGCTCACAATTGACAACACGCTAAGCGGCTAAAGCAAGACACATCCAAAGAGTCAAAAGTCAGAGCAGTAAGGCTAAAACCAAACATGAGCTAAAACGGCATTCCTTGTACAACAGCCTACCTATGTGCCATAAAACAGAGAAAATAAAGACAGGACAAAACAGAGAAAATAAAGACAGGACAAAACAGAGAAAATAAGGACAGGACAAAACAGAGAAAATAAAGACAGGATATTTCATGATTCACTTTGTTTTCCTCAAAACTGTGCAATTGACCCGCACGATTATCGAGCGTGTTGGTGATCTTCTTGTCCCTGCCAATGATCCCAAGCTGAGGTAATTATAATTCATCGAGGAAAGCTACCTTCAGTCATGTATGTATATATCTAGATCTATCTGAACACAAAGTCACGCCGGGCTCTCTCCCCCCACAGCGAGCGTTATTATGTACACAAATTTGGGGTCCGTCCACTTGACCAGGAACGAGCGTGATATGACACACGATGGTTGGATGGATCCACCACCAACTGCCAGTTGTACAGTCCATCGGCCACCCCCCCCCCCTCCATAAACACGTCTGTCATTCCTCTAGAACAACAGGGGAGAGGCAGCGCTAGTTCAAAACAGCATTTTAGTAAGAACCATATCTTTCCCTAAAAAGAGCACTTATAAATGTCATTTCTCGGGCCACAAACACATTATAATCAGCTGAGAAAAATGTAACAAGTGTAAGCAGATAGTGATAAGATCAGCATGCCCTCAAAGACAGCCAATAGAAGATTATACGGTACTTTTTTTTTTTATCTCAATGACCCCTGGCAACTAACGAAGCACCCTCTCTTCCTTTCAAGATCCATCTCCCACAAAACAACGACGATCACAACAATCTAACAAAAACCATCTTTGGACTCACAGAGACAGCAATCCATTCAAAAATCTTTGGCACCGGGTGAGGGACAGAAAAAATAATGATTCAACTTTACACGAGATTGCTGCTACAAATACTGCCGGATGCATCGATCGCATTGCAAGGCAGTGCTGCGACTGACTGACTGACCTTTTACGACAACATGAAAAAGTCGATACCTTCAGAGAGAGGGACACAAAACCTGCAGAGCCAGCTACCAGCTCCTCTTCACTACACCCTCACACTTGTAAGTCTCACTTTCTCAACTGTCACACTATTTACACTTTACAGTTCACACACACAAAAATGAACCGTCAACGCATTTACTGAACAAACAAGATCAATGCTCTATATACATCTGTGTGGACAATATATGCTGGATGGACAAACTCGAAATTCCTCTCACACACACACACTAGCAGTGAGTGCACGCACTTTGTTTGACACACATAGCTGCTACATTTCGACTGAACATGGTGAGAGTGTGAGGTAAGACCGCGGCAATGCTGCACAGCGACACACACCACAGCATTCGATATGTCCGGTTTCCATTTGCTTTTTTTTTTCTTTGAATAAATACCCACATGAAAGACATTTTTTTTGCCGGAAACAGTGGCAATTTATACAATTAAAACAAAACAATAATATACAAAAAACCCAAAAAAACCCACACGCACTCAAACAAAAGAGAGAGAGAGAGAGAGAGAAAAACAATTGTACAACAGTGCTGTTCCCTCTGTAAAAAAGTCTGGTTTAAAAAAAAATTGTTGAGTAACGAGACATCACGTCTACTCTTCCTTAGGAATGTCCGATTGTGACAACAAAGGCGCGCTTTTCAATTCTGGTTCTACGCCTTACACAAATGCGAGGCGTGCTGACAAAATGAGTTACTTCTCGTCTCGCAATCCACAAATGAAGATATTGGCCAAAAATCGATATTAGAGATAGTCAAATATGTGCATTTTCTATTGATGCCACATTATATTTCTTTAAGTATTATAACCTGTCTTTAATTATTTCATATTTATAAATTGCCAAAAACTTCACGTATAAGTGTGATGTATATATATCCGAGAAGTAACCCACTTTGTCAGCACGCCACACAAAAGTTTCTGCTCCACTCCCTCCAAGCTCTCCCCACAAACCTCCCCGAGGGAGCACAAGACATGTCAGACAGAAACAGCAGGCAGGGTTTGCAAATGTCAGAGGCCTGCCATAAAATAAATGTCCGCAATATTCACCCAAGATACTGCGACCTCAGAGCTTTTTGTAGTATCTCCATTTTTGGGGGGTTTTTTTACATTGAAAATGTGACTTCTTCTTCTTAAAACTTTTTCTAAAGCCCACTCTTCGTTATGAACACAGTTTTCACTGTAAAAAAAATAAAAATGTAGATACGACAATAAAGCACTGAGGCCGCGATACGCACACACAACACTTGATCACATACTTTTCGCGTTTTAAGCCTTGCTCAGGCCAACAAAACAAATCGATAGAATATCTTGAACTGACACAGAGAGACCTTTACACAGCTGTCCTCGACAATGCAGATAACATTGCTACTCTACACAAAAAAGCAGATATTTTTCTTCTAACAGGTCTTTTCACAGGATGAACACTTCAAAAAAAGAAGAAAACAAAACAAAACTTCATACGTAAACTGAACAAAATTCAAACTGGCAGGAAAACTTTTGAGGAAAAAACGGGAAGGAATTAATTGTTGGGAATAAAAATAATCACGAAAAGCAAGACTTCCAATATGGAACACCATGCAGGGCTCGTTAACCCTAAGGTAGCGGCACAAGTCACACAACACTTGTCGTTAACCCTAAGGTAGCGGTACAAGCCAACCCTTACGCTCACTACCAGAATTAACACTTTTGGACACGCATGCTCTGGGCCACAATTTTCCCAAACTAACAAACCCAACAACACATTTTCAGCAACTCGCGACCTCAGTGCTTTCTTGTCGAATCTCAATTTTTTTTTTTTAAACAGTGAAAATTAATATGTGACTGCTTCTTAAGCTCACTCTTTACTTTGTTATGAACTGTTTTTGCGGAAGAAAAAAATAATGGAGACACGACAAGAAAGCACTGAGGTCGTGAACTGACATCTAAAATCAAGATCTACTTCAGTCCAGCTACTTCAAAGACACTCACAGACACACATAATCTCTCTCTCTCTCTCTCCTATTTACACTTGTATGTATACATATATTATATATATACACAGCTCAGATATAAACAAGAAGGGACAGGATACTTTCTGTAAGTTCATACATATCTACATCAACTTAAAAAAACCCAATCCCTCATCACATTGCTCCAGGCCCATCCTGTCCCTTTACATATACCGACCTAACAGAACGAACACGTCTCTGTCGGCGCCCCGTCTTCTTACATCTCACAGAGACACATCTAATCTAAAGACACGTGGAAAGACACGTCACCTCGACGGCTACACTCAGAATCACAGAGCTGTTGGCAACACCCAGAGGGACACACACACGAGAGAAGAACCAGCTCTGACAAATCTTCTACGTCTCAACGCCACAACAAGACTTATTTATAGGACTGGTTACTGTACAGAAAGCAGTTTTGATACAAGTACTTGAAACTTGAGAAGAAATGTACAAATACTACACTTGATTTGAGCTAAATTCCTTTATATCTTCGAGACCATTAAAAAAAAAATACTGTTAATTAATTTAGATCTTATGATTCCCTTTGCAAACAGGGTCAAGTTTTTCTCAAACCATATGTACATATATGTCAAGGGGCAACACGTGTGTTAGGAGACTTTTATACTTTTTGAACATAAACACACTATACAAAATCTTTTTTTTTTTTTTTCATTTAAGTACTTTTAAACTCTGTGAGTAATCAAGTCATCAACATAGACGGAAAATGAATCTTAAAAACACACACATTCTCTTTTTTAAATCTACATTTCACTGGTCTATTGAAAAAGTTCTTAAATAAAATAAAAAGCAAAGGCTTTTCCAGCTAGTATGCTGTATGTTATGCTCCAATGGTATGTATGTACGCTCCAATGGTACGTATGTTCAATGGTACGTATGTATGCTCCAATGGTATGAAAAAAGTGATCTCCACATATGACTACCCTGTTACTGATGATGATGAAGTCCTAGTGTCACAAACTACATCATAAACTGGGAGGTGGGGGTGGTGGGGTGGCAGGAGGTGGAGGTGGGGGTGGTGGCGGTCCCTTCAGGTTGGGCATGGGAGGCAGGGGGGGTTTCTTGGCGTCCATGCGAGCCCGGTGCTGCGCCATGAGCTGGTGGAAGCGCTCGTGGTGGGGCGGGTTGGGCACATCTGTGGTCGGGGTGACGGGCGGGAAGCCGTGAGAGTTGTCTTCCTCCTCATCGCTGTCGTCGAAGATGTTGCTGGGGAGGGTGGAGGTGAAGGCGTCGTTGATGCTGAACCCACTGTTCTGGTGGTGGGGAGGGGGGTGGTGGGGGTGGCCACCGGCGGAGCTGTTCATGTCGGGATACATGCCGAGACGCTGAGCCTCCTGGAGTCCCATGGTAGCCGACGGCGCCGGGCCGAGAGAGGACGGGTAGCTCGAGGCGGCCACAGAGCCTGTGCGCGCCTGTTTGGATGGACGCTCGTCGTAGTAGTCTACAGCAGAGGAAGAAGAGCGCTTGCTCGACTTGCCCTCGTGGCGCGAGCTCGAGTGTTTGCTGGAGTGCTTCTTGCTCTTGTTGTGGTGGTGGTGGCTCTTGTGGTGGTGGCTCTTGTGGTGGTGGTGGTGGCCCGAGGAAGACGAGGAAGAGTCGCGGTCACTTCCTGCACCGTTCATCTCAACGTCTCGACCGCGGCCGGACTCGCTGGACTTGGGCACGGGGAGACGGATCCGTAGACCACCGCCGCTGCTCCCCTCGGGCTTTCGCTGGCTGCCTCCTGGCGTGGAGGTCAGAGTGGGCGCTACAGAGTCGTCGACGATCTCTCCTTCCTCTCGCGGGGTGCTCGAACGGGAGCTGGACCCACTAGGACCGGCCGTCTCCTCAGGGATACTGACGGGCGGGTCGGAGCGGATGGGTTTGATCTTAATTTTCAAGCCAGAGTCCGTGTACTTGACGGCGTGACGCTCGCCGGTGGCCGGGTCGCGCTTGAGCTTGATCTTGTTGCGAGGGTTCGGGCTGTCTACGGGGACGCTGAAGGGCGAGGACACATCGCCAGCACCGCCAGACGCGGAAAGTCTCGGGACTCGCGAGGACACGTCTGCTGGTGAGTTCGTAGCTGAGCGATCAGAGGACTCAGCGGAAATGTTCTCCAGCATGGCCGCCCCGGGGTAGGCAGAAGTAGGCGGGGGCTGCGCTACATCTCGATCCGTAGGGGGAGCGGAAACCTGGCCACTCTGATCCAGACTGGTGGCCAAAGCTTTTGACCGGGCGCGGTCGCGGTACGAAGCCAGCGAGATCTTGGGGCCCTGGGCGGGGGGAAGTTTTTGTGATCTGCCGGGCGCTCCTCCAACTTCAGGACTCTGGGTCCTCCCCTCGGTGAATGCTGCCAGGTGGCTGCTCATGTCTGGGGCGTCGCCCGCCTGAGGTAGGTTCGTGCCAGTGGCTTCTGGCGGGCTGGGCGGGCGG
>NW_004798950.1:6660-26589 GCF_000002075.1 Aplysia californica | reverse complement strand
GCTGTCTGCGTGGAGGGAGGTCGTTCATGGCTCAGATGATCGTCTCTCTGCTGCATAGATTGCGGGTGAGAGGGCGGCGCCCGACGAGAGTCCGACATAGGGTCCGGCCGTCTGTGGTCAGCGGCGCGAGGCAGGCCGTGAGACGAGCGTGATGGGTCGTGGGATGATCGATGCTGGTCGTGGGGGCCCCGGGGTCGCGAGGGGTCGTGAGATCGAGGAGGGTGCTGCTGCTGCTGTTGCTGCGGCTGACTAGTGGAATGAGATGGCTGCTGTCCGGAGTGGGGCGGGCCGGGGTGGTACTGGGAGGACGGACGACCACTGGCCGAGTGTCCAGACGAGGGGGGTCGCGACTGCTGCAGCTGCCGGGAGGAGGAAGAGGAACCCTGGGGGGGCATGACTCCAGGGGGGGCCGAGCCGGGGGGCATCTGGCGCGACGAGTGGTGTGTCGTGCCGTTGTTGTTGTTGCCGGCGTGAGGCTTCTGAGATCGGTGGTGCGGGGGGAGTTGTTGTTGCTGCGAGGGATGATGCTGCGGGCCCCCATGGGAGCGGGAGGAGGACGACGACGGAGGAGGTCGCATGCCACTCATGGAGCCAGCCGTCGCCGATGGAGGTCCGTGGGGTCTACCGTGCTGACCCGAGCCAGATCGGTGTCCTTGAGAAGACGAGGGATGATCTCCGCCAGCGGCAAACGCACCGCCCTCAGCGGAGGGGGCCATCCCGCGACCTTGACCGTGAGATGAGGAGCTGCTGTGCTGCCCTGAAGCGTCATAGCCTGACGGGCCCACCCTCTGGGAGGAGGAGGAGGAGGCTGGGGGCTGGCCGTTGCCCTGCGAGGAAGATGCTGAGGACGAGGGTTTGGAGACGGGGGCGGCCGGGCGTCCACCCTGCTGGAGACACAAACAATTTGGTTTGTTTTAGAGAGAGTTTTATGGCAATTGCAACACAATAAGGTCATATAAGTGCTGAAGATATTACAAGAGAGTAACAAACACAAAAGAGAAGGAGGAGAGACCAGGACAACAGATGTTTGATAGGAAAGAAGGAGCAAACCCCACCAGAGCACCCGCCAACCACCTACGGAGGCACAAAGAATAAGAGTCAAAATATGTCCGCTTTTTAGACTTATCATTCATCCCTAAAAGATTACGGCTCGAGTGGAGTGAGCAACTGATGAACTACAAGCCACAGAGAGGAGATATATCAGAGAGCTGGAGGAGAAGCGGACCAACTGACGTGACAATAGCAAGAAGAAATTTGAGATTCTTTTTATCAATTTATATTCCTCTCTCTACAACTTTTTCCACATTTCTACAAAAACTACAAGTATTTGTAAAGTTACTAATCTCCCAAGCTTTTAAAATTGTTGCCTTCATGATTTTATTATTTGGTCGCTTTTAAGGACAAGCGGGCTAACCAAGATTTCAGGGGTTTCCAGTAATCTTGACCTACACCAGAAGTGGGCATTGCCCTACCTGCAGGAGAAGTATGGTTTCATTAGTGTGTATATTTGTTTGGTTATAGAGAAAACTCTCCTTGTCTTTTAAAGAAACTGAACAATGGGGCAAAAACTTCAAGTTCCATTTTTCTCAAAACAGCATTTTTCAGGATAGCCCCCCTTGTGCTTAAAGTGACCAATCATGACAAAATGTGCCCATCCCACGAGGGCAACCACGTATAACCTACCCTGCTCAGGCTAGTCATCCAGGTGGGAAGCAGCGCGCAGTCCTTGATCACGTTCATGAACTCTTCCGTCACACCTAAGGGGGAGAAAAATTAGGCAGCGCAAACTTAGTATAGGATGAAACACTGCTACAAAAGCACAAGTAACATTATTACTTTTCCTACATTATCATTTTCTTTTTTTTTAGTAAGTGTTTTACGGCACTTGCAACACAAAGAGGTCATATTTTACGCTGCTCGCAACTGCATCAGGTTATATGAGCGTGCGAAACACAAGTTTGTTCCATTCACAATAATTCACTGCACGGCTTGGTTTAGCTCAATATTTTGATTAAAATGTAAAAAATTGGAGGTAATATTTCGGTGTTAAAATAAGGCTATCTACAATTACTGTAAAGGCACAAACACACACACACAGTACATACTTTTGAGTCACAACCCCCCCCCCCCCTCTTTTCACACACACAAACATAACCACAAACACAGTACATACTTTCGAGCCCCCACACACTCACAAACCCACACAGTACATACTTTTGAATCACCCCCCCCCCCCCCCCAAAAAACAACAAGAACAATATTTTTTTTTTTAATTCCCTCCCCCCCCCCCCCCCCCCCCCCACCTCACACACACAGTACATACTTTTGAGTCACACCACCCCCCCCTCTCTCTCTCTCTCTCACACACACACGCACAAACAGGCACACACACACAGACGAGTACATACTTTCCAGGACGGTGACCTCCATGGTGGGATCATGCACCTGGTACCAGTGATGGGTCTGGTCCTTCATGTTCATAAACTGAAATAGAAAAAAAAAATCACATAGATCAACGTTAGGAAGTTATTGCGCGAGTAAGTTCTTTTCTTAGTAAGCGTTTTACGGCACTTGCAACACATCGCGCGAGTAAGTTCTTGTTTTTAGTAAGAGTATTACGGCAATTGCAACACAATAAGTTCACATAAGTGCCAAAGATTAGAGGTGTAACAAGAGAGTAACAAACACAAAAAAGAAGGAGGGGAGATAAAGACGAGAGAGACGTTTGATAGGAAAGAAGAAGCAAACCACACCAGGGCACCCACCAACCACCCACTCATGCGAGTAAGCTATGGGAAGAGAGGGGAGAAAGAGAGAAAGATATGCTGCAGTGTAGGCTGCATTGTACAAATTGCCAGGCTCACTAAATCTATGGTTAGGTTCATCCTGGTGAATTTTCCTTGCAAGAAATCTCTAGAACTGAAATGAAACCGTTCTGTACAGAAATGTTTTTTTTAATTACGTCATCTTTCTAAAACAAAATTCGTCCGTTCAATTTATCAATCTTGATCTGAGAACTGCAGCAAGCAACACTTGTCAGGGAACGGATCACAAGCGACAAAGGACTTGAACTACAGCTAAGTAAAACGTACGTCTTACAGACAGAAAGCCAAAATACCTCCGGTGGGCAAGTCCGATGCGAGCAAACACTTGCAGTAAAAAATTTCCGCACCATTTCATTCTACATAAACAGACGCACGGCAAAAAAAGCACCAAAAAAAACGACTGAAAAATTTTTTTTAAAGAAAAAAACAACAAACCCCCCCCCCCCCCAAAAAAAAACCCCCACACAAATCCCAGCCAACTTACCCTGATGCAGTGAGCGATGGATGCGATGTTGAGGCACACTGTGGCGATGAGGTCTGGCTTGTACTTCAGACACATTACAGTCAGCTGGGAGCTGCAACAGACACACGAACGCACATTTAGCGTTACAAGTTGTCCCAAGAGTGGAACAAGACACACCAACACACATTCAGCATTACAAGTTGTCTCAAGACACACCAACACACATTCAGCATTACAAGTTGTCTCAAGACACACCAACACACATTCAGCATTACAAGTTGTCTCAAGAGTGAAACAAGACACACCAACACACATTCAGCGTTACAAGTTGTCTCAAGAGTGAAACAAGACACACCAACACACATTCAGCGTTACAAGTTGTCCCAAGAGTAGAACAAGACACACCAACACACATTCAGCGTTACAAGTTGTCTCAAAAGTGGAACAAGACACACCAACACACATTCAGCGTTACAAGTTGCCCCAAGAGTGGAACAAGACACACCAACACACATTCAGCGTTACAAGTTGCCCCAAGAGTGGAACAAAACAAACAGAAAAGGAGGAAGGAAAGAGTAGACCACCACCACCACAAACAACCCAACTGAAAGAAAAGAAGACTGTCGAAACTGCTACCTTTCTTTTTACCATGATCAAGTCTCAGAAACTGAATTGTTTCAGTAAGTGTTTTATGGCACTTGCAACACAATCAGGTCATATAAGCGACCAAGATTAGAGGAGTTAAAAGAGAGTATAACAAAAACGAAAAATGAAGGGGGGAGAGATTTATAAGGACGATAGATGTTTGATAGGAAAGAAGGAGCAAACCACACCAGAGCACCCGCCAACCACCCACAAGTGTTCCCAGGAGTGGAGCAACACAACAAACAGAAAAGGAGGAAGGAAAGAGTAGACCACCACCACCACCACAAGCAACCCAACAGAACAAAAAGAAGACTTGTCCAAACTGCTCGCTTTCTTTTTCTTTTTAGCTTTAGTTTTAGTAGAGCTTCTACGGCGCTCGCAACTGCATAGGGTCATATGAGCGCCAGAAGATTTTAGAGGTGTTCAAGAGAGTAACAAACATAAAAAAAAGGAGGAGGGGAGATAAGGACGATAGATGTTTGATAGGAAAGATGGAGCAAACCACACCAGAGCACCCGCCAACCACCCACTAGCTTTCTTATCACCGTGATCAAGTCTCAGAGACTGAACTTTACAATGTTGACACTAATAAATCTTTAGACAAAGAGAAGCAAATCCACACCGCAACTGTCATCTTATTCTTTAAAAAAAAAGAAAAAAAAGAGCAAGATAAAATTGATAAGTCGATACCCCAGAATAATCACCGAGTGGAAGCTACAAGTAATGAACGCCCCTGTGACTCATTTCCATCTAGGGAACAGAAACTAAGAGGACGGCGGGGGAAGGAAAGGACAAAGGAGGAACACGCACCTGGCAGTGGCGAGATTGTAGGCATACTGGCTGATGTCCTTGATGTTCTCCGCTGAAAGTAGAAAAACAACAAATACATGAGTGGTGTTGTTGCTAAATATAAGAGCGGCATTATTGTTCAATACATGAGTGGCATTACTGTTACATCCTACACTTGCAAAAACGATCAAAACATGTGTGCAATTTTTCTGGGCAAAAAATGATGAAAAGGTAGTATAGGTTTAACGCCCATATCAACACTGTTAGCTTATTTCAGAGTTCAACGTCCATCTCCGAAAGGACCGAGACAAATGGGAAATTTATGTAAAGTGCCTTTCCCAAGGACACAAAGTCAGACCGAGCTGAGGCTCGAACCCCCCAAAATCGCAATCTCACGACTACGGGTCCGACCGACGCCACAGCAATTTTTCTCTTACAAATCGAGTTATATGAAATACACATTTAAAGAAAGCTTTCGAAAACTTGATTTTAAGCACTGATGACCAAGTACAAGTCTAATAATTGGACAACATGTGAAAAGAAAAAAATAGCAAACAACTTCAACGAGGTACAAATAACCAGTTTCCCCAAAATAACAATCTCAACACTTTCTACTCCCCTCTACAAGTCCTACCCATCAGTCCCAGCTAAAATTTAATTTCTCAAATTAAAAAAAACAACAACTCTCTTCTACAAGTCCTACCCACCAGTCCCAGCTAAAATTTAATTTCTCAAATTAAAACAACAACTCTCCTCTACAAGTCCTACCCACCAGTCCCAGCTAAAATTTAGATTTCTCAAATGAAAAAAAAAACCCCAACAACAACAAACTTGTGTAACATTATTAAAACTCTCTTCCCGATCGAAAAAAAACACAACTTGTGTTAAAATTTTAAAAAATTTTAAAAACTCTCTTCCCGTTTGTAAATGTTAAAACTCTACACCGTTCCCAATGAATGTGAGAAGTCCCCGGTCTAGAACAAATACCTTTTTTAACCACGGGGATCTGGTCATTCTCACTACACTCTTCCTCTCGAGCCTTACCTCCCAGCATGGCACACATTCGGATCACGTAATTGTGGGGGTGGACCACTTGGAGGTGAAAACCTGCCACGAGGGGAGGAAAAGGAAAACATGATTAAACAACATGCCACAGATACTGATATACAGCTTTTCAAAATTCAAAAACAGAAAGAGTTTTGAATAAAAAAATTATGAACTTTTCATAGCCAGTCTTCGGGAACTTGAAAAAATTTTTTAAATTAAAAAATCAAACAAAAATAAAAATAACTTCAAAATATCAACGTTATCGTTCGACATACATAATTTGCATTTCAAAAGCAAGATCCGATTACTTTAAAATTTATTTTTTTTTTACTTAAAAACAAATTAGCAAATACAATAGAAACAAACTGTCTTGTGATAAGAGAATTTACACAAAACAATCAATCTGTACAAAAAAAAAGGCTGGCAGGGCCAGGGGAAGAGTTCACAGTTGAGTTCATAGTAATCATAGGTACAAAAATGCTATACACGTATAAATAGTGCGGCTGGAAGTCTTAAAGTAAGGGTTCTAATACTGTCCTCGTGTTAAATTTAAATAATAAAGTATAACAAGGATAGGTCGAACACAGAAAGACTCGAAATCAGGCATCCGTCAAACTGTGCCTGCAGTCAGATTTCTCTTCTTCTTTCTTTATCTTTGTAGAATATTTCTGGAACTACGCACCCCTCGAACTACCGAGGCCGGTCCCGCCAAATTCGAGCTATCCATGTTATACGGTAGTTCAAACGGACAACATCAAGAGATACGACTCAAACGAGTGATCTGGGTTTGTAAAGTTGAATGGCTCTCAATTCAGAGTGTTAAAAAGGGAGGAACTTTCCGGCTGATTGTGACAGAAGACCTTTTTCGCAAGACACCCATTTATCATTAAATATCTTCTGATTGGCCCCCTATTGCAGTAGTGGAGTTTAGTGGAGGAAATGGAGGTAGCGGAAATCCGCTAAATAACGGAATATTGAGACCCATGAGTTGTTTTGGTGTGGAAAATTTACATTGTGTTAACGAGGATCTGTCAATCAATACAGCTGTCGGGGGGGGCAATTAGTATTGTTCATATAAAGGTGTCCCTTTTTGAGAATTGGCAAATTCTAGTAAAACGCAGGGTTAGTAAAATAACTCAGAAGGGAGGGTTAGTAAAATAACTCAGAAGGGAGGGATAATGAACTTTTGATTGTTGATATTCAATTGATGTGCCTCATTTCGCAAAGCTTACTGCATATATACAGAAGCTAAATTAACACAGCGCAGCCATAAGAAAGTCAGGAAAAAATATATTAAATAAATGTGGCTTAAAATGTGATTCACTGTCAGGTATTTCATTACATTAAAAAAAAAAAAATCGTCTGTTCATTAGAATTGCATTTCATTTTGTTATTATGCAGCCCGTCTGCATTGCTGTATTTAATTTGGGGCTGCACCGTTTGCTGTTTCTTGGTTTGAATTCTTGTCCATTTCTTGGCACGGATCATTTATCAATGTTACAACGTGAAGACAATTTGGCCTTGTCACTTTTCCCAAATTCATTATTTTAAATGGCGGCTTGCACTTTTTTATTCTAAACTGATTGTCCATTCATTCATTTATTTGTAACACGTTTTTGGTCCAAGAGGAAGTTGCTATTTTTTTTCCCTGGACAAAAAAAGGAAATGTTTAGGAAAAATGAATACCAGGCACATTAGTAAAAAAGACAGGTTTTCAAAAAATCTAAATTACAAAGCTCTATCTGACATTTTTGGCCGTTCTGAGTTTTTAAGACCATGAGGTCAGAAAGTAAATAGTCTATCTGCTCTATGAAAATGGTAAGATTACTCCAAGTCGTTCGTTATCAAGGTATTCAAGGAATTGCATTCGAAAAAGCTCTTTATATATTGAGAAACTCACTAATATTTTTCCGTCAAATTTCTCAAAACTAGGCACTGAGCAGATAGAACTTAGTAATTCTGAGGCAGCGGTTAGTAAAAAAACCAGAACATTTCGTCTGTGCCAAGCTGTCCACTTTCTAAACCTTGTGGACACACCCGCAAAATGAACTTTCCGACAACCTTCAACTTGCCAGCACGGGCCCACCACCCCAACACTGCCACAGTATCTGAGATGAGAGAGACGGGACCTCCTAATTCCACAACCCATTTTTAACATGTACGAGCCAAGTGTGTGAAGGGCGTTGAAAAATCGACAGGACAAAGTTATTTTTAAAAAAACCCAACAACGTCGCATTATCTGAGAGAGACGGGACGGGACCTCCCAATTTTCCACATGTATAAGCCAAGTACCTGAAGAGCATTGAAAAATCAGCAGGGCAAGTTACAAAAACATCGAATGAGGGCTCGATCAAGTTTATTTCCAGCAGCCCCCCCCCCCCCCCCCCACCTATCGTACAGGGTGAGGTATAACCACGTGTGAACAAACAAGTAAACAGCTTGAGTCACAGACTACACAAAAGTAGGTTAGAGATTTTTCCAGAAAACTCAACCTACCAATGGTGGAGTAGATCTCAATCTCGTAATCGAGAATGAGCTTCCTCATGTCCATGAAGGCCTGTCGACAAAAGAGAAGCCCGTAAGTTAATGAAAAATGGGCTTCTATTGTCGAGCAACATGCAAAGCATCAAAGTAAAATACAACCAAAGAGTGAAAGAAAAAAAAAAGAAAAAAAAAAGACTAACAAACTAAAACAAAACTTTCATGAATTACGTAATGCGTACCCCCATCCAGGAAGACCTTAGACTACTCAAATTAACAAATTTCTACTTTCACAGAAAAAAAAAGGAACTAATGTTGTTTTTTTCTTATATTTTCCAGAGATGCCAACCACAGAAATCCGAAATGAGTATTGGGAAATATGAAAATGTGTATTTTCAGGGGAAAATGTGTATTCCCCACGACCGACCGACCAACCAGTAATAGTAAAATGTTCAGGGTGTCCAGCAATGTTTCCTGAAAAAAAATTACTTGCCCACCAGCTCGAAAAAGGGAGCACACACGCGTACAATATACATGTATCCAGTCAACAACATGTTAGTGTTCAGTGTCGTACTGGGGTCTTGTTTGACTTAAGTATTTCAGTCTATTATATAATATTTTCCTCTCATTATTATATAAAAAATAAATCCTGCTTTGAGAGCTCGGAAGGGCCTACAACAAAAATTTCGACTATCAAGAACCAGTCTGGGTGTCATGATTCATATTATGAACTGACAGACTCAAATTATTGCTCAAACTCAGAGAAAAGCAATAACTTGAATGGCTCAAGTAGACCCATGCACCATGAGAGTTGTAACAACTGTGGTAGGGCAAGATGCAGTGACACTGAAAATATGCCAGTCTTGAACAGAAAGCTACAACATACACTGCAGGTATAATTTATTATCACCCATCCAATGAAACGCGAACACTTTATTTCAATAACACAGACTTTGCAAAGTATGAGGGGTCCCGATTCCGCACACGGCCTGCACCAACGCGCGCTTTGCACAAGACTAATCAAAATTCTGAAATGTGCTTCCAAATTTTTGTCCTCTGGTGTTGCCTTAACCCCCCCCCCCCCCCGATAGTATCTTATACTCCCAAAAAATCAATAATCTCCTCCCCTATGCTGTAGTCATATACTTCGCAGCGCCGCTACTCCCACCAAAGACGGTCTTTGCTCACCCGATGCCGTTATTTATGATGCGAATGCGCGCAGGTTCAGTGACCGGTCACGGTGGCGAGCCAGACAATCTAAAAATCGGAAGACGCTTGTATTTTCTTTTTCTTTTTTTTCCCCCCACAAGTGACAGCACAGCGACGAGTCCAAGTATTTATTACATTTTATTTGCACGGCGACATTGTGTTTATACTGCACAACCTGCATGCCACAAATGTTGCGTTATCAGACAACTGCTGGCAAACTTCTCGGCGGTAACGAAAGCGAAAGTAGATCTTGATTTTCCCGATCGAGCCTTGGTGTCAAACATGCTTCCGCCTGCCGCCATAGCTGCCTATTCGTGTGAAAGTGAAACGTACTCTCCAGGCGGGGAAAAGCTGAACGAATATGCGATAGCGACCGGCAAAAAGTAACTTATTGACCACATCGGACTTGGTTTTCAAATATTCCAGTTCTGCGATAGATACTATTTTGACAAAAGAGGGACTTGAGATAATTAGGTTTACTCGCCCAAGCTTAATCTCGTATTTTTCGCGTTCCAGGATGCGTATTTTTTCATGAAAAGTCGTATTCGCGTATTTTCGGCACAAAATCGTAATAAAATACGTAAAATCGTACTGGTTGGCATCTCTGTATTTTCTCTTTATTGATCAATCACATGAAACAAAAATCAGCTACAACAACTTTTCTGATTTTTGTACAAAGAAAATCTCCCGTTGTCTTCTCAACCACTTTGAAAAAAACGTGCAAGACATCTCCCAGGCACCAATACTCCCCCCCCAATCACATTCTCTACAAGAGACGAAAGTCTCTGACAAAGGTAGACGAAGCCTTTACCACTGTCTCTGGCGTTACTTTGTAACATTCTGTCCCCAAGCACACCGATCCCGGACAAAACGTGATCCTTACCTTCTCATTGGGCGACTGGCACACAGGCTTCCCATTGTAACCAGGGCGGCGCTGTTGCTCGCAGTGGCATGCGAACAGCTGGAGAGGAAAACAAGACCATCGTGTCTTTAAATGTGGGAGGGGTGAAAAGAGCGTGTAATCCTTTAAGAATACATATGGACTTTTATTTAACAAGAAATAAAAACGATGAAAGGCACAAAAGACGTATACTTGGGAGTTTCCACTTGAGCTTTGGAATTCACCGAACTTTGGCGGCCTTTTCGTGCTAATTTTATCTCTGACACCACCTTCTTCAATCACAAATGTCTCGACTTCTATTCAAGATAGAAAGGTACTCCCCCCCCCCCCCTCCCCGAGAGCAAGACAAATGAACAAGATTTGAGATGCTACCAATAACTAATTCCATGTGCCCCCAAATTGACGAGAGCCCGATCCCACCAAGCCGTGACACATGCTGCCGTTGCAACTCAAACCCGCAGTTTCTCCCCACTTTGATGGGTCAACACAATGTTCCAAGCTCAAGGAAAATAAACTCTTGTCATAAAAAGGAAATCTTGAGTTTCAGAAGTACTGAAACCAGGGTTCCTGCCACAAACTCATCCCCATATTCAAAGACACTTCAACGAGGTTTTAAAAAGAAAATTTTAAAATTCAAGCAGATTTGGTCAAGAAATTCCTGCCATTTTCGACGCTGCACTTGCACCCCAAAAGCATATTTCCGACAGGCTTACCTACATTTGTCCAAAAAGAATCGTAGTTTCGACTGTCTGACAAGAATTTTATTCACGTCCGATCCTGCAAAATTCAAGTAGTTTTCAAGATTTTTTTTTTTCAATGGAATTCAAGGAGTTTTCAAGGACTCCTTGAATTCAAAAGGCAACAGGAACCCTGTGAAACAGAACTTGTTTTTACTTTTATCGGTATTTCAAATAGCACGCAGGTTGCAAAGCGGCTGAAAAAAGAAAAAAAAAAAAAGAAAAAAGAAGGAAAGAATTGTTTTTCCAACTCACCGAGGGTTCTGTGGCATTGCCGCTGCCACACAGCGGGTCCATCCTGCGCCGGTGGTCGCCCTCCGTGTGGTAGCAATTCTCGTCTCCCTTCTCAATGAAGTCTCGGTTCTTGCTGTACCGGATGATGTCGACTGCCGTGCGGATCAAATGCTCCAGCTTCCGGGCACTCTCTTCCACTTTCCCAGCAGCGAACACAAAGGCGATTGCCAGGTGCTGTGAGAAAAGGGGACGAAAACAACGAGCTGATGTTAGACTGGGTACACAAAGTTAAGGAGCATTAATTTATGTTTCCCGTTTAAAGCTCTACGTTTTTCGGTTCAGAGCTGCCGAGGGATCCTTAACGTGCAGAATTTCCACACTGGACCTCAGAAATTTTTTTGACCTTATCGGAGAACTGTAAGTCCTCTATTCTACCTACTCTAAGATCAAAGAATGTTGTAAACGAGCTCACATTTTTATCAGAATTTTTTTCTGTCTTACTGTGCCTCAGTCACTGTCTCTCTCTCAGTCTGTCTTTAAGAGACTATCTCTCAGCATTTCTGCATGTCTGTCAATCCCCCGCATTAACAAACTACCAACTGTAGTAAGTACACACACACACTGGATTCGTCACTCACTCTCTCTCTCTCTCTGTCTTAAAGAGACTATCTTTCTGTGTTTCTGTAAGTCTGTCAATCTCCCCCCATCAGCTGTTGTACTGTTGTACACACCACACAGACGTGATTCACACTTACACACACACGTGATTCACACTTACCACACGAGTGACTTTCTTGATGCTTCTGTACATGAAGAAGCGATGCATGTAAATCACACTGGTGTTGACCGCCAGCTGGGACCTGGAGGTCGCGAAAAGGAAACGAAAATACATTTAGTGGGTTTAGTTTTAGTAAGAGTTTTACAGCACTTGCAACACAATAAGGTCACATGAAAAGTGCCGAAGATTAGAGGTGTTACAAGACAGGAACAGACACACAAAAAGAAGGACGAGAGATCAGGACGATAGATGTTTGACAAGAAAGAAGGAGCAAACCACACCAGAGTACCCACCAACCACACACACATTTAATCAAGAATTCGACAGAGATACAATACAAATACACGAAATTCTTCTACGAGCACTATCTCCTGTATTTTGAAACTTAGAACCTACATTGCCATCAAAATACTCCAAATCACAACAAGTCCTCAGAAGTCCTTCAAGAACTATTATCACCAACTATAACCCAAACCTTCCGGCTCTCTTTCAGCAAAGACTTATAAATCCGTGTTCACTTCAAAGTTGTCAGTTGATTCTATAAAATGATCATACAATTTAAATTTGCAAATCTATTCAGATAAAAGAGTGAACCTCACACATGAGAGGGAGCACAACCACATGAAATCCTAGGGAGAAATCAATACCCAAGCACACATTTCCTCTTTGATACGTCCCCTGATCACAAAGTGTTACCAATCGTCAATTTCAAGATGAAAAAAATTTCATGTGATAGAGCTTGTTGTAAAGCGGCGGGGGGAGGGTGGTGGTGGTGGTGGTGTATGCGCTATACAAATGCTATTTATTATTATTTATTATTATTATTTTTAAGATGAGAACATAGATTTAAGACCCAAAAAGAAATTAAACTACCCACACGCACGCAAAAAAGAGGTCTCACTTACAGGTTGGATTTGCTGCCGATGTTCTGCATGAGCATGGCCAGCCTCTGGCGATACATGAGCTCTTGGTGCGACGTGTAGCCATCACTGATGCTGGGGGTTTTCTCAAAGGCTTCTGCAGGGTACAAAAAGCGACCCGTATCCTCATCCATCTCCTAAGGGGGGGAAGGCGCAAAAAAAGAAGAGAAAAAAAATGTCAGCGTTAAATAAAACATCTAAAACAAATTTGTTGTAATTTTAGGAGAAAAAAACAACAGAACACCTATTGACAAAATGTTCCCATAGAAATCTCAAGCTGCTCTGACTAGGACTAGGATCCAGCCTGTTTAGGCCAACTAGGGATGTGTGTCGTGTGAGATATACACACCCTGGCAGACAGATAAGAGAGACGCTTGCTCGCTCAGTCAAACATTCACATTTCTCCGCAACGGTATACAACTCCAGTTTGTGAGTATAACTGATACACCACATGTTGGTAAGCCCAAAACTCACAAAGCTTAAAAAAAGGTTATGGACAAAGCCACAGAGTCGACTTGGTGCCAACTGCTTTGTGAGAGAGAAAGGTTTCATTACTTCACAGAAGCCCAGACAAGTTCCATGAGAGTTCTGGCCATTCCCACAAGCCTTGTCTAAATAAGCTCACAGGTCAAGTCAGTGAGTGCAATATGGGAACCATGACAGAAATTGCAAGTCTTGCCCTCGGGTACTTCTGTTACTTCACAAAGCAACCTCTTTGGGCACATATAAAATATTTTCATGGACCACGTAATTCTCTAATTTTACACATTTTGTACAGAAATGATGATTTTTATCATCACATCTATTTTGTAGACCGGATCTCCATCCTAAAGGTTAGAAGAAGCTACAACAATGTAACCAGTTTCCACAGCCAAAAGGATTTCATAATAAACCAAATGTTGATGTCTCATGCATGAAGCTAATCGGTAGTTCTTGAAGGCTCTTGCTATGTAAACATGCTGCTTTTGTGAGCGCAGCATGTAACGAATGCCCCCCCCCCCCCCCCCACCAGACAAAATGGAATGTACAATACTTTACAATTTACTCTAAAAGCAGGTTTTCTTGCTTGATTTATCTTTACCTTTAACCATACTAAAGACCAACCCTTTATAAAAGCATCAATTTTCTTTTTTAAAATTCAATAATCAAGGCAGTGACCGTAGGCTGCAAGCCAAACATAAAAATGCAAGTTTTTTTTAGATGGGAGGGACAACACGTGTCTTTTGATGCACGTTACCAACTATTAGTTTCAGTAAATTTACTTTAGCCGACACAATTTCAAGAAAAAAGTTTTTTTTAAAAAGGAGTGCAAGGTTAGAGCTTCTTGTAGTAGACAGGTTAAGTGTTGCCTTTAGTCCACAAGAGACATTCCACTCCAATGTACTCTACAAAATGGGAACAGTGATCACACCTTGTTGAAGGGTGGGGGGTACCAGCATAGTAAACAAACTATAGTCACAAATGAGAGGAAACAATCAAATCAATACTAAAGACTACAAAAAAATGATCCATAAACTAATCTGAACCACAGCAGCTTTTCAGTTCAATCCATATTAAGGCCCTGCCCTAAAATAATATCCTAAGGTAAGATTGAAGAATACCGTACCAGAAGACTGACTTTGCCTATGTCTCAACCTTAAGAATTCATAATTTTCCCGTTTTTAATATCTCTCAATGGAGAATCTCGGACCGGTAGATCTATTCATTAAAGTTTTGTCATGGGGGAGACCCCCCTGAACCCCCCCTCCTCCACCCCAACCACCCGCCCCCAGGGTTGGGTTGATTTAAATCAGTTGATTTTTTAAATTTAAATCAACTTGATTTTTTTGATAAAAATCAGTGATTTAAATCACTTTTTTTTAAAATTATTTTTATTCGGTTTTTACACATTTCAACATTCAGAATTCCTTTCCTTGGTTTCATAAAACAGATGTAAGGTTCAGTAGACTAATATAATCAAGCTTAAAAGTCTGATTTCCCCCCTTTCACTGTAAAATAATAACAGTATTCAATTTACTTTTTTTTCCATAATTGAAATCAGAGCTGGGTTGATTTAAATCAGTTGATTAAAATTTTTTTAAAATCAATTTGATTTTAAAAATAAAAATCAGTGATTTAAATCACTTTTCAAAAAAATGTTTTTACATATTTAAACTTTCAGAATTCCTTTCCTTGGTTTTATTTTAAACGGATATAAGGTTTAGTAGACTAATATATTCATGCTTAAAAGTCTGCTTTCCCCCCTGTCACTGTAAAATAATACAGTTCTCAATTTACTTTTTTTCATAATTGAAAACCAGGGTTGGCTTGATTTAAATCGGGTCGATTTATTAAATCAGTTGATTTTTTAAAATTTAAATCAACTTGATTTTAAAAATAAAACTCAGTGATTTAAATCACTTTAAAAAAATGTTTTCTGTTTTTACATCTTTAAACATTCAGAATTCCTTTCCTTGGTTTTATAAAACAGACATAAGGTTTAGTAGACTAAAATTGCTTAAAAGTCTGCTTTCCCCCCCTGTCACTGTAAGTAGTAAAATAATACAGTATTCAATTTACTTTTTTTTCATAATTGAAATTAGCATTTTATTTTTATTTTTAGACAAACACAAGCGCGTGCTCACACACACACTGTAATAAAAATAAAATGCAAGTTTATCTATGCATAATTACCCCCCCCCCCCCCTTCCTTTTAGACTGACATTTTCTTCATTTTTTGTCTGTAGCCATAATTCACTGATATAGCAGATTAAGGCTTTCTAAAATTGCAGTTGCTTAAATTAATCATTAGTTCAAATAAAGACAATGCATTTTGCACTAAAAGAACATACTTTTAGCCACCAAAAATCCCAAACTGTGTCGACATTTTAAAATTTTTAAAAAAAATTTTAAAAATCCGATTTAAATCAAAAAAATCTGATTTAAATTTTAAAAATCGATTTTTTTTATTTTTATCAAAAAAATCACCAACCCTGCCCGCCCCACCTACCCCACTTTCTCATGCAATAATGTAAGAGTGGTCCGGTATTCTTCAATCTTCCCCTAATCTTAATCCCCTCACGGCCAACCGAAAGCATCCCATATCCCAGGCATCTGAGTCTTTACTAACGAGACTATGGGGCCGAGATTTTGTTTTGCATAATTTTATTGCAAAATGTTTCCCCTTCCGTTTGATACCGAAACGATTTTTTTTTGGGACGAGTACTTTCAGTTTTAGAGCCTAGCGAGTGCGATCGCATTTCTGACACTTCAAAGGTTGTTTCGGCTTGTTGAAAAGCCACAAAATTGATTTTCAAAAAGGAAATTAACAATGGAATAGACAAGTAAAAGCAAATATAAGAAATCAGATGAATAAAATATTGATGAAATGGCTGTGGCAAGAGTTTGGAGCGTTTCAGATTATCAGCGGTAGAATCTGGAAGTCTATTCCCAAATCCTAAACAAGTGGAAGGAACCCACCATGGTACACTTGTGTATACAAGCATTTAAAAAACACAAAACAAATACACAAAAATCTCGAAAAAATAACAATTAATCTAGATCTAGATCTAGAAAGAAAAATGAATCAGAAAAATATAACTTTATGCACAAAATGTTGGAAATGTTCTAATCTAAGCTCAATCGGGGCGCGTCTGACCCATCATTTTCATTCTCAGCCTCGCAGTCGGGCCTAAATCAAGATCTAGATATATATATCTAATATCTAGATCTAGATTATTCCCTTTTACAAGATCCGATTAGTGTGAATCGCCTAAAACTCTTTGCGATCTACGCTTTCATTAATATTTTATTAATCCGATTTGTCATATTTTTGCTTTTTTTCTTGCTTTAGATATTTCTAAGATATATCTAGATCTAGATCTAGGCCTAATCCATAATTATTTCGGCACTCCTGTACAATTGCGGTCCCGTTAGCTCTAGCACTAAATCAAAATCACACAAACAAAGACTACTGGAAATCGATATTGATATTCGGTATCGATGTTTATCAGTAGATCTAGATCTAGACCTAACCTACAAAATGAGCAGTAAAACTTCACTAGAATTTTACTTTCACTCCCGCACACAGATGCACTGTTTCAGGGGTCAAACCGCAGTACTGTTTGCTGCAGATCACACATAAAGCCACTAAAACCGTCGCAAATCAATTATTTTCAAGACAATTTCAAATCTAACTGTAAAATATCAAATTATGGTTAAAAACAGGGGGGCATGCCCCCCTGTAACCCCCCAGATTTTCTTTTACCCCAGTGGGGCAGGCCCCCCTGGAACCCCCCGATTGGTCCAAAGCACGTCTATCTCGGTTAAAAACAATCAAATATTTCAAAAACTATTAATTTGCGACGGAAATGAAGTTGATATTCGTGTTCTGCGCATCAATATTTAGTAGAAAATAGACAACTGGTAGCTGAGTGTGAGACGGGAGGGAAAGTAAAAAAATACCAATTTTACAATTAGATCTAGATATCTAGATTTCTAGATCTAAATCTAGATGTTTTGTAATTAGGTTTGGGCCACCTCTATTCTCACCCGGGATGAGAATAGTGCAGGCGAGTCTTTTGGCTATTCTCACCCGGTGCGCGTTCACCGTTATAGCCTAGATCTAGGCCAACAAATTTTGCGTTCACCCTAAACCACATAATTCTACACTGTGATAACAGAAAAATTGTAGAATTCTGTGCCGTGAACAAACGTTCCATTACAACTGTAGCCTACTAAAAGCGTACAATTTTGTCTGTGGGCAGTGGAGAGAGAGAGAGAAAGAGAGAGAGGAGTAGCGAGAGAACTTCCGGTCAAAACAAAATTTCCAAACAAAATGGCGACCCGCGTAGTTCGGCTTGATTCGAAAAGTTAAATAGCCGTAGCATCTTTGTAGACAACCAAATTAATTTACTATTGTGTTTTAACATCATTTTTTAACGTTGTTTTGGTCAATTTGATCGTCCACACCGATTCAGAAAGAGAGAGAGAGAGAGAGAGAGAGAGAGAGAGCGAGAGAGAGAGGGGGGAGGAGTAGATCTTGCGAGAACTTCCGGGCAAAACAAAATGGCGACCCGCCTAGTTCGGCTCGATTCGAACAGTGAAATAGCCATAGCATCTTTGAAGATGATCAAATTAGCTTACTTTTGTGCTATAACATAATTTTTTCTTGGATTTTATCAATCTGATTATCCACACCGATAGACAGTATTCCAAAATGAGGAAAAGCAGGTTTTGTTTCGCACCGGGTGAGAATAGCCTACACTGGCAAGTCTCACCCGGGATGAGAGGTAGATCGTTTTTCTATTCTCACCCCGGATGAGAATAGCCACTTCCAATCCTTAGGTTTGATAGGCTATCTCTCGATATGCCCATCGGCATGCAAATCAAAAAGTAATCGTTTAGAACCAGAAGTAATTGTTCGTGGGGTCAAAACAAGTAAGCCTATCTTAGTATCCCTAACCTAAACGGGGGACCGCAATTGTACAGGAGTGCCGTTATTTCCTTTTATTCAAACTCAAATGTGTCGCTATTCATCAACAACCTGAAATAACCATTTGAAAAGTTTTTTAAAGCCAAAATCGTGTTCTTGGCCCTAAAAAACCTACAAAATAACACCCTTTCATCCTTTGTGAGACGGTGAAGATTCTAACGGAAACTATAATACCCCCCTCCCCCCCTCATCTTGATCTAACGAGATCTAAGATCTAGAATCTAGAAATCTTATCTAGAAATTCTCTAGATCTCAAACCTACTAATCAACCTATTCTCATACAACTAGAATCTAAACCTAGATCTAGAATCTAGATTAGATTCTACTTTATGAACTATTATATTGTCATTGTTACTCATTGTACTGTACCCAGCATCCTCGTGACTTGAAAACAACATGGTGAAATATCTAGAATCTAGAACCAGGTCAAGAAGTATGATTATCATGTTTCCTCTCTAATTAAAAAGCGGGGACTACCTGACTTCCGTATCCCTGGCTTTAGTCTATAAGATTTAATCTAATAAGACATAGCAGCCATGATCATAAATGAGGGGAGCGACATTCAACGGACGCGATGGACAAAGAGTGGTCATCAGATGCCTTCATTACGGCGACTGATGAATGGGGTTTCGAGACTGGACGTTTTCATTGTCATATGACAGCAAAGAAAGAACAGGACACAATAATACACATCCATTATTAATAGAAGACTGGATTAAATAAACCGGTGCATAGTTTACCAAAACAAAATAAAGGCAGTAGCCGTTATTTTGTCTGAAACATCACACCTAGACCAGCTTCAAAATGCCATTCAATTCCAAAGATGGCGGATGAAAGAAACATTAAGAACGGGGTAAAGGACAAGTTACCAAATGATTGCTCTTTAAAAACTAACAAAATTATAGATATTGATAGAAAATAAATCTGTTTCGTGATAACAGGATTTTGCTGAGCTGAAACTAAAAAAAACATAATGTCTATTTTTTTAGCTCTTGGGTAAAACGATTTTTAAAGCACGTGTGATTAAAAGTGGGTCAAATAAATGCGGACTTTTTGAAGGGAGAGTAGCAGAACCAAAGAACGAAAAAGCATAAAGTTGTTATCGCCCTTAGACCTATAAAGTGACGTTTCGTTAATTTTTGGGAACTAAGAAAAAAGTCAACTTTTTTAACTTAGAAAAAAAAATGAAGAATTGAATTTAAAAATATTAAAAAGAAAGTTTTAGCTTATTAGTTACGTCTTTTCTAAGCAATGATAATAATATTATTGTGGTATTGCACACCACGCGCTTCTTGGCGTAACATTGACAGGGAACGCGTTGTTATCTAAGGGAAGTAATAAATATAATGTGTTCGTCGACGAAGTGACTATTTTGTTGGGTTGTTTCCCCTTGACCTGGGCTTTTGTGTGTGTGTGTGAGAGAGAGA
>NW_004798950.1:5140-6096 GCF_000002075.1 Aplysia californica | reverse complement strand
ACACACACACACACACACACACACAGAGACACACAAAGAAGTAAAGTGAACTTACCGCCCTCTCATGCAAGGACAAGTTGGCCAGCATGAACTGACGAGAGGCCTCCTCTACAGCCTCCACCTTGGCTCCGGTCTCCCAGAAGTAGTCTCTCAGTGGCTTCTCATCCAGAACTTCCACCACTGTTGGGGCAACGAAAGCAAGTCAAGGTGAGATATTGGTGCCGTCACAGTGAAGGTTAGTTTTTGTTAGAGTTTTACGGCACTTGCAACACTTACACAATAAGATCATATAAGTGCCGAAGATTTAGAGGTGTTACAAAACAGTAACAAACATGAAAAAGAAGCAGAGATCTGGATGGTAGGTGTTTGATAGGAAAAATAGGAGCAAACCACACCAGAGCACCCGCCAACCACCCTTGTACATTGAATTGCACAGACTTTTTGTGAATATATAGAGAATATGATAGCATTAAAGAATATTGTAACAACAGTCAAGTTAGGCGGAAAGAAGAGGCAGAGGCAGACAGAGGGAAAAGATACTGGACAAGTTGACAACATGGCTGTGAGCAGCAAGAATGACTGACTCCATCGCTGCAACGCTAGACAGAGTGAAGTGGAGGTCCATGATCGCCCACACTAGTAGGCAAGGCACCGGATGATGAAAAGAGGACATGTGGTAAGTTACCAATTAAATATTAATTGTTTCCCATTTTCTCAAGGTGTGTCCAATCCAGATCCTTTTTCTTTTTCCATTTCTTTTTTATCTTTTTAAAAAGAAATATTTTTAAGATTTTCAAATTCATTTTTGTTTGATACTTTGTTTCACTAGTTGCTCATTTCTTATTATGACAGGCCAATAAAATTTTAGGATCTTTCTCAAGCAACAAAGGCCACTGAAATTGTCTCGCCTCCATATTAAAGTGTGTTTTTTTGTATGGGCATATTATTATTATTAT
>NW_004798950.1:1596-3083 GCF_000002075.1 Aplysia californica | reverse complement strand
TATTATGCTTATTATTATTATGATTATGCTTATTATTATGCTTATTTTTATGATTGTTATTATTAAATGATCTTTGTACCATAGCCTATAATTTACTTCTACGTTGGTTTGAAGGGAGAGGTGCCTATGGCTAACTGATGGGCTTCTGTTTTCCTAATACTAGGCGTCTTTTTTCTCGTTTTTCAAAATTCTATCTTAATTTTTGTTCCTACAAAATGATCAAAAAGACTGCCGCTATAGTTTGTTCAATGATCTTCCATCTAAATTGATGCGATGTAAAAAAAAGTAAACGCGGTCAAAAATCCGTGGAGCAACTTTTCCAGTAATATTTCATTAACGTGTAAATCAATGTCACCCATGCTTTGCACGGCAGTTTGTATCAATTAGTCTTAAATTTATTATATTTTTCCACAACAATTGAGGTTAGATTAAAAAACAAAAAACTTTTCTTCTTAAATTGATATAAAACACTATAAATCTCAGCCACGTGGAAAAGGGGATTGTTCCTGCTTCTCACACACATTTTGCATACTCATAATCCTATGTCACAGCTCACCAATGACACATTTTAGTGACAAAACTTATTACAAGGAATGAATTTTATAGCGAACATATTTTTTGCACTTTAAAGTTTTTCTTTAAAAAAAAAAAAAGCGTTCAATAAGCATAATGTCGGGATTACAAAAAAAAACTTGAATTAAAAAAAGACAGACTTGCTTTTAAAAGTGATATTGCCTAAGCTGTAAACCTATTAAACTCTGTAATTAATATTTATTAAGGAACTTTATAGAATACAGCTAGCACGTGTTAATAAAAATGTTGATCTCTTAAGACAAATTATTTAAATTGATACAAGTCATTGTCTAAAAGTTGAAGAACATAAGTCTATGTTCTGATGTCTATAGCTGGTGAAATATTTGACAATAAGTTGCGCCACGAATTTTTGATCGAAATATAAACAGTTCATAGCAGCAGCAGAAGTAGTAGTAGTGATAGTAGTCTAAGTATCATCATCATCATCATCAAGAAGAAGAAGAAGAAGAAGAAGAAGAAGAAGAGGTAGTAACATAATATGTATAATCATCATCATCAAGAAAAAGAAGGAAAAGAAAAAAAAAGAAGAAGAAGATGAAGTAGTGGTAGCAACATAATATGTATAATCATCATTATCATCGAGAAAAAGAAGGAAAAAAAGAAGTAGTAAAGATAGCCACGTAGATATAATAAGCAAAATTATAATCAACAAGAAGAAAAAAAGAAGAAGTAGCAGAAGTATCATCATCAAGAAAAAGAAGGGGAAAAAAAAGAAGAAGAAGTATAGGTAGATCTAGTAACATAAGTATAATAATCATCATCAAGAAAAAGAAGGGAAAAAAAGAAGTATAGGTAGATCTAGTAACATAAGTATAATAATCATCATCAAGAAAAAGAAGGGAAAAAAAGAAGTATAGGTAGATCTAGTAACATAAGTATAATAATCATCATCA
>NW_004798950.1:0-1025 GCF_000002075.1 Aplysia californica | reverse complement strand
AAGAAGAAGAAGAAGAAGAAGAAGAAGAAGAAGAAGAAGAAGAAGAAGAAGAAAGAAATGAAAGAAATGGTACTCACACTCAGTCTCTCCCTCCTCGCTGCGTGCCTCGGCATCAGCTTGCTCGTTGTTGTTCTCGGGAACGACCATCTTGAAAGCTGGGATGCTCCGCTCCAATCTCAACGACGAAATCAGGCTCGACGATGCAGCAAGTCGTCAGAAAGTCGTGAACTTCTCAGACGCAAAGACCACTCGACTCCAATCTCAAAGTCAAAGAAAGAAACTCTGTACTGTAAGAATGTTCTCTCAAACAAACACAAACGCAAAACTGTCTCTGTTCGGATGGATATCTCAGGAGAAATACCAAACAACCAGAACGCACGGCGTAACCGCAAGTCTTGAAGAAGTTTTGATGAAGCAAGTCTTGGAACTCGACGGAAGCAAGTCTGGAAACTTGGACGCAAGTACTGAAACCTGGACGCAAATCTCAAACAACCTGACTGACAAATTCCAACTTCTGCAAAGCAAACTCTTCAGATAGAAGCGATAAACCACACAAGGAAGAATTCTCAAAACGGTAAAAGCAGTGACTGCACACACCAACTTCGAGATTTCGAATGAATCTGATGACACTCAGAAATGCCTCGAAATTTCTGGTCAGATATTTTCAACCAATCAAATCGCAGATTGAAAGTATCACATGTAAATTAAGGGGCCGCGTCTGACATGTAGACCGGGTCAGTAAAATTTTGGTGAAATTTTCTTTCATTAAAATCCTTTGTGGCGCTTGGCGTGTGCCCCGAGGCGGGGTAGCGCTGGACGTCGGCGAGGAGGTGTGAAGAGCCGGTATTGTGATGTCACACCGGTCACCGGTCCACGGAGGGGATTAAGTTTGGATTACGCCCACGGTCATTGAGCAATTTTAGGATAGCGTCCTTTAAAAAAAAAATTAATTAAATTGGTGTGTAATGACTGCGTGGGTAACTGGGCATGAGTGTTTGCGTACCTGTTGTGTGTGTGTGTGTGTG
>NW_004798949.1:48852-51042 GCF_000002075.1 Aplysia californica | reverse complement strand
CGACATCGGCAAGAAAACTTCGACCTAGGACCAATATCGGTTTGACATCGGCATACGACGGCCATAAAAAATTCGACATCGGCTCGACATCGGCTCGACATCGGCATAGATGGATAGGTCGGCAGCCGCCCTGGGGCCGACATCACTCCCGGCGGCGGGGCCGACGTAGGGCCGATATGAATCCGAAGGTGCAAATGAGCCCCAGCCGCCTGCAGCGGCAACAGCGGGCCGGGAGCGGACATTAAGTTTGTCCGACATCAAATTGACTTTGGGCCGCCATAATCATGCTGGCTGGGGAGTCGCTTTAACAAAATTCGGATACTATGTAAGTGCCCCTTTTCTGCACATAATATGTCATGAACCACTTGGACAAACGGGTTAGCTTAATTAACTTCAACAAATGAGTGCACCCACTTCGGCAGACGGGTCAGGAAAGAGAGTTAAGAGTCTGAATTCGGATAATGTCTTATTGAGGATTATCCGATTATCCGGATATTTATTCGGATTTTGCCCACCTCTAGTCGGCACGTCATCCGTATCACGTGTGGTTTAACCCTATCCGTAGGTCGTGATTTACTATCGTATCCATACGACGTGGGGAACTCTGTGCCACCACTTTCCAAAGAGGAAATTTACTCGTTAATCCGATCCGTACGCTTTGCATATCAGTCTGTCAAAATGATTTCTGGAGAAATACTGAAAGTTTCAATGAGATTTTCGAACTAGAAGTACAGGGTGATAAAAAAAAACCCCAACAACTTTACTACTTTTTCTGAATATCTCGCGCAAAAATTATTCTAGAAAGCTGTAATTTGGAACAAACATAATTCATTCAAACGGAATTTGTCTGATATAAAATCCTTGAAAAAGAAACCTGTTTTGAAAACAGAAACTACTAAAAGAAAAAAAGCATTAAAAAACGCAAAGTTCACCAACGTTTAAAAATCTTGTAAAGGAAGTCGTGAAAAGATTAGTTGACCTTTTTCTTTATTTTCTCTTTGACATTAGTTGTTCATCCCTGTGACATTTAAAGAATATTTAATTATATTTGAGTTCTAAAAACCTACTGATTTCATTCTGAAATTCCTAGAAGCAGTGCACCACATTCCCTCCTTTGGACTCGACACATTTTTAAATGTTCAGTGGTGCCCTAACACAAGGACCTGCTAAACCATACGTTTTTAAAGCCACATACACTGTACATGCTCACTAAGAAGTGGCTTCTAGAGACCATAGAGTAGGGTGCCCAATAGACAGCATTTTTGGAGTTAACATATCCCGCTGGGTGAAAATGGGCTTTGCACTAAACCAAATGCCATCGAGAAAAATGATCCCACTTTACAAGACAATCGAGGAATCATGAACACATTGCCATGCTCTGATCTATGTCATCTCGGCCTAGCGAAGATGAACATGGTATAGTCGAAGGTTAAGATATTCCATGAGAATGCAGACTGTTGATGTGTAGGAAAGTCCTTGCTGCAGATCATCCACGGACAGACTCGGGACTCGGCTAATGACCTCGAGAGCGTTCTGAAGCAAGCTCAACTTCCTGGGAAGCATGCTGTGAGATTGATTTGATATGACAGAAAGCATTCAAAAGCTAAAAGGGACATTTCACCCCCTAGCCTTAGCATTAGCACTCTCGTTTGAATGTACTCAATATTTCCAGACCCAGCATAAAATTGTAGAGGCGTACTGGATCTACTTAGATCTGCCAGTGTATGTGTCTAATTCTCACCCCCAAGTTTAGAGGCCGCCCTTCAGGTTGTATTACATCTATAAAACGTTTAGAATCTAGATCTAAATAGATAGTAGATAGGAAAGATGAGAAGTGATCCAACCCAGGGGGAATAACAAAAAAAACAACTGTTCCCATTAACGAAACACCAAAACGGATCAATCCACCCTCCAACACACCACATTGATAACGCCACCGACCGCCTCTGGTCTCCATGCCCCCAGCGCTGTCGTCACTGTGGCCAATAAGGAGCGATACCTCAGAATTACTCAGTATGGGTGGTTGGCAGGAGTTCTAGTGTGATTTGCTCCTTCTTTCCTATCAAACGTTTATCGTCCTTATCTCCCCTCCTTTTTTTTGTGTACCTTGCTCTCTTGTAACACATCTATTCTTCGGCACTTATATGGCCTTATTGTGTTGCAAGTGCCGAAAAATTCTTACTAAAAAAA
>NW_004798949.1:44845-48752 GCF_000002075.1 Aplysia californica | reverse complement strand
CACCACTTTCCAAAGAGGAAATTTACTCGTTAATCCGATCCGTACGCTTTGCATATCAGTCTGTCAAAATGATTTCTGGAGAAATACTGAAAGTTTCAATGAGATTTTCGAACTAGAAGTACAGGGTGATAAAAAAAAACCCCAACAACTTTACTACTTTTTCTGAATATCTCGCGCAAAAATTATTCTAGAAAGCTGTAATTTGGAACAAACATAATTCATTCAAACGGAATTTGTCTGATATAAAATCCTTGAAAAAGAAACCTGTTTTGAAAACAGAAACTACTAAAAGAAAAAAAGCATTAAAAAACGCAAAGTTCACCAACGTTTAAAAATCTTGTAAAGGAAGTCGTGAAAAGATTAGTTGACCTTTTTCTTTATTTTCTCTTTGACATTAGTTGTTCATCCCTGTGACATTTAAAGAATATTTAATTATATTTGAGTTCTAAAAACCTACTGATTTCATTCTGAAATTCCTAGAAGCAGTGCACCACATTCCCTCCTTTGGACTCGACACATTTTTAAATGTTCAGTGGTGCCCTAACACAAGGACCTGCTAAACCATACGTTTTTAAAGCCACATACACTGTACATGCTCACTAAGAAGTGGCTTCTAGAGACCATAGAGTAGGGTGCCCAATAGACAGCATTTTTGGAGTTAACATATCCCGCTGGGTGAAAATGGGCTTTGCACTAAACCAAATGCCATCGAGAAAAATGATCCCACTTTACAAGACAATCGAGGAATCATGAACACATTGCCATGCTCTGATCTATGTCATCTCGGCCTAGCGAAGATGAACATGGTATAGTCGAAGGTTAAGATATTCCATGAGAATGCAGACTGTTGATGTGTAGGAAAGTCCTTGCTGCAGATCATCCACGGACAGACTCGGGACTCGGCTAATGACCTCGAGAGCGTTCTGAAGCAAGCTCAACTTCCTGGGAAGCATGCTGTGAGATTGATTTGATATGACAGAAAGCATTCAAAAGCTAAAAGGGACATTTCACCCCCTAGCCTTAGCATTAGCACTCTCGTTTGAATGTACTCAATATTTCCAGACCCAGCATAAAATTGTAGAGGCGTACTGGATCTACTTAGATCTGCCAGTGTATGTGTCTAATTCTCACCCCCAAGTTTAGAGGCCGCCCTTCAGGTTGTATTACATCTATAAAACGTTTAGAATCTAGATCTAAATAGATAGTAGATAGGAAAGATGAGAAGTGATCCAACCCAGGGGGAATAACAAAAAAAACAACTGTTCCCATTAACGAAACACCAAAACGGATCAATCCACCCTCCAACACACCACATTGATAACGCCACCGACCGCCTCTGGTCTCCATGCCCCCAGCGCTGTCGTCACTGTGGCCAATAAGGAGCGATACCTCAGAATTACTCAGTATGGGTGGTTGGCAGGAGTTCTAGTGTGATTTGCTCCTTCTTTCCTATCAAACGTTTATCGTCCTTATCTCCCCCCCCCCCTTCTTTTTGTGTACCTTGCTCTCTTGTAACACATCTATTCTTCGGCACTTATATGGCCTTATTGTGTTGCAAGTGCCGAAAAATTCTTACTAAAAAAAAAAAAGACTTACTCAGTTCTATTTGCTCAATGCCTAGTTTTGATAAATTTGAAGTTAGGTATTTTGAGTTTCACAACTTGTCAAGATTTTTTCGAAAGCAATTCTTTGAATATCCGAATAACCTTTCAATTTTTATAGAGCGGATAATTTGGTTTCTGACCTCGTGGTCTTAGTAACTCAAAAACAGCCAAAACTGTCAGGTAGAATTTTTGTAATTCTAAGGAGGTATTTATCTTTGTTGAGATAACAACAAATAACAACCGATAACAACAAATATCAATTTATAACAACAAATAACGACACATATCAACACAAGCGTCCTAATTTAGTTGCTTTTACTTGGTTTTTAAGGTAGTCTACATTGATACAACAACTGATAATAAACTGATAACAATAAAATAACGACAAATATCAACACAAACGTGCTTACACAAAGTGATCAACCCAATAAAACTTTTTATTAATGATATTTTCTTTGTAACACAAAACTATATACAGGACAACAAGTGGTGAAGAAATGATTACATACAACAGGACGTACACCGCTATTGAAACTACAGGATTGGTCAGATCTAGGCAATACAATCATGCACGGAATTTTATATATTTTTTAATCAATTAATCAATTTAATGTTAAAGTCTCAAAATGTCGTGTCATGCACGTAGGTGAGAAAAAAGATATGAAGAGATAGGATTAGGTCATGAAGATTGGCAATGAAGTGTCATCAATGGGTAGGCTACTTGTGAAACTGAAAAGGATTTGGGTTTCCCATAATTTGACAATAAACTTTCTTTTGATCCACATAAGAATTGTTAACTTTTTAAATATACAAAGTAAATCCACAACAAAAAGACACATTTCAAACATAGATCAAACAGCAGCATCATTTTCATTGATGTTGGACAGTCGGGGCTATTTAACTAACAGAGGATCACTGAGATCAGGCGATCTGTATAGATCAGACTGATCTACATATTATATTTTAAGTGTTCTCATTGTAGAGGTAAAAAAAAGAAGCAAAAATAAAAACACAAAAAATCAAACTGTTTCATTTCCTCATAAATACTTGTACCCTGTTCACCCTTTTTGGGCCCCTCTCATAAGCAATCACAAGCACTGATTATTTAAGCTAACAATTAAACTGGTAGAGTCTACCTAAAAAGGTGAGGGGGGACTAACACCTAATAATGTCATGGCCGCTATAGGTGCTTGTTGTTTTTTCCTCGACTTTTTACTGTCCTTTAATCAGGTCATCGCAGATTATCTTCTCCTGGCCGCAAAAGGTTAATTTGAAAAAAAAGACAGCGATATATTTGAAACCAAATTGATAATACGTTTTGTTGTATTTTCATCTCTGCTTCTTTCACTTCTGTTTGTGTAGTAACATCTTTAGTTACATTCACTATGACAAAATCTTGAGTCCAATATTCCCACCGCACGTTTAAAAGTTATTATTACGTTTTGCCCAAAGTGGGAATAAATATTAATCAATTACATCTTTTCTCCAGATCTAATACGTTGGCGGGACAACAGGATTTGATTTCATTCACATTTCAGTGAAGCCAACTCGAATAAGAAGTTTTTGTTACTTGTGTTCCCTTTGTGGGATCTCTGTCTGGTTCTTTGTCTCACTTTGATTACCCTGTCAAACAGGTTAGCCTTCACCCCTGCGGTTTAATATCAGAAACGGAAAATTGTTGACAGTCTTTCAGTTAAAATTTGAACTTGTGAGGGATGAGGAATTCGTCTTTATGTCCGAGCTTCCAGTTTGACCCAGGCACCGTACTTAGCCGCCATCCGAAACTGCTCGAGAACCACGGGGTACTTTGACTGTTGACAGCGGAATAGGCTGAACTTCTGCAAGATGGCCGCCACTGCAACTTTTGTCTCCAGCAGGCCCAGTCTCATTCCGACACAGTTGCGGGGACCCTGGAGCGAGAAGAAAAGAAAGGGGGAAGGAGGGCGTAGACTGTTTTAATTCAGTTTAATTTCCGGAAGAGCGTTGCGACACTTACAACACAATTAGCTTATACGTGTATTGTAAGTGGCGAAGATGAGAAGTGGCAAGGGACAATTACAGTCCCCCCCCTTTTTTTTTTGGAGACCTCGTGGTATGAGAGGACAGAACGAGTTTTAACAAATAAAATGTAAGTAAGTAATGGAGGATAAAGTAAAAGGAAAAGAAGGAGGAAAGATACATGTGATAGAAACGTTTGACAGGAAGAAAGGAGTGAACCACACCAGAGCACCCACCAACCACGCGGCAGGGCTAGGTTGTGGAGAGGGGGGGGGTTGTAGGGGTTGTGGGGGGGTTGTAGGGGT
>NW_004798949.1:37665-40165 GCF_000002075.1 Aplysia californica | reverse complement strand
GCACGGTTTCGTTTATTCCATCACAGACTACTCAAAACCATGGTTTAACTGTCCAAAATCAAACTAACACAGGCCATTCAATGTGCCAAACAATTCGTGCTCTACACGAGCCAATAACTTAAAAAAAACAACAACAACGTAATAATGAGCACATGCAATGTCCAGGTTTTGTATGGTATTTGTATCTACTCTGTTTTTTAATCTGTTAAAAAAATATCACCAAAAGAAGCAGTTCATTGCAGAGACAATAATATTCTCTCGACTTATTATTTATTTCACATTCAATACATGTCCATTATACAATGTTGACTCACCTCAACACTCACGCGAACACACTTTAACATTTCTTTGATTTCACATTGTGTCAAGCCTGTTTATTTAAGGTCAGGTTTGAGTGATCATATCTCGGGCGTCCCTTAATACAGATAATATATTAATGTGTCAGGAGATGCAGAATTTCGTTAGCTTTAAATTGGTATGCTGCATGAGTGGGTAGTGCAGAGCTTTAACACGATGACGGGGTAATCCATTTTCAAGTTTCTTTTGGACGCTACTGTATATCTCTCAGTCCGGGTTGACCGTGACATCCTCAGAAGATGCCCGCCTCCTAATTTAAGTAGATTTTCTCTTTGGGGGGAGCGGGGCGTAACTACCCACATTAAGAATGGAAAAATATGAGCCCTTGCAGAGCAACGCTTTTTCTTTTAGATTGTCTAGATTGTAAATGAGAACGAAACCGAACCAGGAATATTGGACACAGTCCTGGAGGCAGCAGCTGTTGGCATTGTTCATCTCGTGCCGATCTCACTTGTCACTTCCTCTGTGTCGTGACTCAGTTCTTACCATGCTATGATGCCTTGGGGAGGACATATAGAATCTCATGGACAGAGAGGAAAACAAATAGAAAAGTACTCCAAATGGCAGAATGTGAAAGATCTATAATCAGAAGCATCAGAAAAAAGCAGTGGGGATTCTTTAGCCACGTAAATAGATCAAATGGACTAGAGTAACTGCTGCTGTATGGAAATATAGAGGGAAAGAAGAGGATAGATAGACAAAGAACAACATACACTGATGGCCTGAACAACTTTGCAACGAACAACAGAATGACAAAAAAACCGAGCTGATCAAGGAGAGGGACAACAGGAAGGAATGGGGTACCACCATGATCGTCAATGTCTTCTCCAGGCCTGATACCTGAAGAAGTTGTCTTATCTTTACCTGCATGTCGCCCAGGCTGAGCCCTGGCTTGCTTCTTCTGTGAGTGTTGAGCGCCCTTGCCTCTTCCTCTGTCATGTTGTCGTTTTCCTCTCCTGGCTTGTCTTCTTCCGCCTCCATCATCAGCTGGAGAAAGTCGTGCCTCTTCGAACCCGCCCCAGGGCCCTCGTGCTTTCTCTCCTGAATGGCCACGTCGACGAAGCGAGAGAAAAAGTCCAGGGACGCTCGAGGTAAGCTCGATATTCCGAGAAACGTCAGGACAGGCTTCATGAAATCTAAGAAAGTGCTGATAAAAAAGATTCGCCCTATGCTGCGCATGATTCTCTCAGCTTCTTTGACGAACTGGTTATTCGGGTTCTCGAGAGAGTTGGTGTGCACGCCGAAGCCCGTGCTGGCGATGACGTCTATGTTGAAGTGAGACAGGACCTCCTTCAGCTCCACCGGCTCGTTCCTCTCCTGTTTCTTCTTCAAGTGATCCAACAGACGTCTGGTGCTGCTCTCAATGTGTCCGTACATCCGCCTTAGCCAGACGGTGTTGAACGTTGGGCTGATGGTGGTGCGGATGGTTTTCCAATGTTCATCTGTGGAGGGGAACAGTAAGTAGGTTCTAGATCTTTTCAGACGAGGAGTAAAGGGAGGAAAATGTGTGCGTGACTAGGAAAGGGGTCCACATGTCACACGGGCTTATTCAGAGAAAATTCGGAAAATATTGAAAATCAATTTTAAAAAAAAATTTGAGACTCGTAAGGACATCAACTCGTAAACCGTTTTTCTCCATCCTCACAAAGTATTTCATGCCAAAGCTTCTTTTAACTATGTTTTTCAAAAGATTTTAAAATGCATTTCCATTTAGTAACATTACGAAATGGCCTTGATTTTTGGTGGTTGAAGCCAAAATGACGCCCTCATTTAACGGACTCTTTCGTCAAATAGATGAGAGACTAAGAAACGAACAGGCGCGTTTTCGACCGGAGAGATCATGTACAGATCAACTGTTTGTTTGGAGAAATCTTGTAGAACAAAGAAAATAATGGAATGTCCCACTTATTTTGAACTTTGTGGACTTTAAAAAAAGCCTTTGACAGCATAGACCGAGAGGCCCTGTAGAAAATTCTTGAAATTTATGGTATTAAAAAATGAACTGTATAATCGATTTTGTAATGAGACAGAGTAAAGACATTGAAACAGGCATTGGATGGACACACGGTACGTGTTTAGGAGATTTGGATTTTGCGGATGACATCCCCCTATTAAGCATCACCGTACATCAAATGCAATTTAA
>NW_004798949.1:22665-32665 GCF_000002075.1 Aplysia californica | reverse complement strand
TAATAATAACAATAATAATAATAATAATAATAATAATAATAATGATAATAATAATAATAATAATAATAATAATAATGAATTATAGTGTAGGTGTTTTTACTCTCACATCGGCACAATTTAGATCGCTTAGGTGACCGGCATAGATCAGACCCTGCCTGTCAGGGACAACCCGTGCTGAGAGGGATAGATCTACAATATCCCAGCAGAAAGACCCAGATACTCGATAAAAAAGAAACGAAATTTCTGCTTATTCGGGAATCGAACTCGGACCTCCTACAAGCGACAGCCAAGCTCCTAACCGCTACAACACAGACACCGTACGGACAAGACTGCTTTGCTTTAATGACAAATTTCAAGTACGCACCCCTCCCTTTCCTACTCCTGTCTTTCGAAGAATATTATAGTTGACCGCGTTTTACACAATATAGAACTTTTTTTTTTTTGGCGACACCAGACCTACCTTGTCACAGTCTTAGCTGAATGTACAGTACAGAGTATTGCCAGAAATGTTCAAAATACTACTATCTTGTACAGTACAGAGTATTGCCAAAAAACGTTCACAACACCACTATTATGTACAGTACACACTATCGGAATAAATGTGCACAACACAACTATAATGTGCAGTGCTCACTATCGCCAGAAATGTTAATAATAATAGATAACAGGTAGTATTTGTATAGCGCAAATCCCCGCTCAACAGCAAGCTCTATGCACTTCACAATGTATGCTATCACCCCATCAGGCCTTAGAACATTCTGAAACAACCTCAACTTCCTGGGAAGCATACAGTGAAAGCAGCCATACACTAACATACTAACAAGATCTTTCGCTGTCTATGGTTGGGTACCCATTCCCACCTGGGTGAAGAGAGGAAAGTTCATGTGAAGTGCCTTTCCCAAGGACACAACGTCGGGCCCGTGGCTCGAACCCCCGAACCCACAACCTCACGGTTACGAGTCCGGTAGCCTAACCACTAGGCCACCGACGCCACAATAAGGTTCACAACACAGCTATTATGTACACTACAAACTATCGACATAAATGTGCTGGTGTTCATATGACCTTATGCAGTTGCTAGCGTCGTAAAACCTCTACTAAAGTAAAGAAATAAATGGTCACAACACAACTATATCATGCACCGACCTCCTCTTTCTCGTACCACTGGTGCTTCCGAACGTCTATCCATATAATAGTATATACCTCGGAGAACGAGAGGCCTTTACCATATACGGATCGCTTTGAGCCAAAATCCTCACTACCGAATAAGGACAAAAATAGAATGCAGTTCCTAACCAACCAGAACCTCTACCTTGAATGAAATACACGTTAAAAAAAGCACCACCAACAAAAGCAAAAAGCATAGCATGCGCACAGTGCTCGCATCCCGAATACTGCGCGCTCTCATAATATTCTGCAACCAAAACTGACAAGAATATTATTATTGAAAATGTATGTATCTTGTCGGTATGTTAGTGTTTTAGCGCCTATAAATGGCTGCATGCACTGTATGCTTCCCAAGAAGTTGAGGTTGTTTTAGAATGCTCTCAGGTTTGCTGGGGTAATAGTATAGATTGGGAAGCGCGCTATACAAATGTTATCTATTAATATTATTACTATTATTATCGCTTTCCCACGACAGAGTCCACAGAAAGCTATTTCATCCCCACAGGATCTCTATCTTCCAATTACAAAGCAGAAACACCAGCACTCGAAACAGCAGCCACCATTCTCTTGAATCACCAAAAATCTAAAGCCTACACCGTCATCCTCACAGATGACAAATCTGTCCTACAAGCTCTTCAAAAGCCACAAACAGCTCAAGTACGACAACTACTTTCACTCCTATGTGATCTAAACTCCCAAGCCAACACAACTTTACAGTGGATACCAGGTCACTGTGGCATTCATGGAAATGAAAATGCAGACGACTTAGCCAAAGAAGGAGCCAAAATGACCCAGACTGAAGATGGCATGGATCTCTCAGAGTCAAAAACACTAATAAAATCTGCCTTAAGAAACAGATGGAAAAGGTCCCACCCTAAACACAACAGACATGACCCCTACTACATACTAAACAGAGCAGACCAAGTCACAATCTTTAGACTCCGTTGTGGCCACAACAGACTCAAACACCATAATATGCACACCAAATTAAAAATGGGAGAGTCAGCGATCTGTGAATGTGGACACGACCAAGAGGATGCCAACCAGATCCTTCAGCACTGCCCACGCTACGCCACCCTTCGCTCACAGACGTGGCAGAATGTGGCTCTCCTTGAGAGAAAGCTCTATGGCAATCTGTCAGAGTTGAAGTGAACTGCACAGTTTGTGCGCGACATCGGACTGACTGTCTAGCTGCTGCCATCGAGAACGAAGAAGAAGAAGAAGAAGAAGAACACGGCAGAAACTGTAACCTGTAGCCTTAACCTTTGAACCGGTCAAGCCTCCTCAGTTCCACACACCAGGTAACAGAACAGGGTAGCAATGATAATATGTGCGTGCGCCTGGAGAAAGGTCCCATTTGTCAAAATTTTGGATATTGAAATAAGGTATACTCTTGTAGCCAACACCATGCTGAACACACTGATTTTTTAATATCATTTTTTTATATCTCACGTGTTTTTAAAGATATGCCACTTTTTGTAACAGAGTGTAAAAACAAAAATTAGGAGAAAAACCCAATTTCTAGCACATTTTAACCGTTGATAAAGTACAATACGCTGCAAAAAATACTCATAAAAATATTAAACCTAAAAATATTATAAAATCCTTTCAAAATCTTATTAAGAAATGATTAAATGTGTGTTTTCTGATAAAACTTAATTTTGACCACTACAAACTTCTTGGCCTTTTCACCCCGTTGCTCAAAAACAGCTCAGCCGATAACAGGGGTCTTTCTCCAGGCACACACACACACACACACATCCACACACACACACACACACACACACACACACACACACACACACACATACACACACACACACACACACATACACACACACACACACACACACACACACACACATATATATATATATACACATACACACCCACACATACGCACACTTATTATTTCAGAGATCACCGACGTCCAGCGACAACGGACAGCTTCTGTGTGTGGTTGGCGGGTGCTCTTGTGTGGTTTGCTTCTTCTTTCCTATCAAACATCTATCGTCCTGATCACTCCTCCTTTTTTGTGTTTGTTATTCTCTTGTAACGCCTCTAATCTTCGGCACTTGTATGATCTTATTGTGTTGCAAGTGCCGTCAAACATCTATTGTCCTGATCTCTCCTCCTTCTTTTGTATGTTTGTTACTCTTTTGTAACGCCTCTAATCTTCGGCACTTCTTTGATCTTATTGTGTTACAAGTGCCGTAAAACTCTTACTTACAGGACAGCTTCTGTTTCTATCAACTCTGTGAGTGCCTGTGACCAACTCTTGTGCCAGGGCTGGGCTATGAGTTGCTTTAGCAATATCCGGATAATATGTTAGTGCACTTCTTCGGCAAATAATATAATGTGAACCGCTACGGCAAATGGGTTAGAACCACTTCGACAAACGATTTAGCACTACTTCAACAAATGAGTGCACCCACTTTGCAAACGGGTCAGGAAAGAGAGTTAAGAGTCTGAATTCGGATGATGTTTCATTGAGAATTGTCCGGTTATCCATATATTATCCGGATTTTGCGGGGGGGGGGGGGGGGGGGGCTGTCCTCCCCCTTCCTTGCATGGATCTGTTTTTCCTGTGAGTGTTTGCCTGGCCTGTGTCCTTAGAAGTCATGTGTGTGTGTGTGTGTGTGTGTGTGTGTGTGTGTGTGTGTGTGTGTGTGTGTGTGTGTGTGTGTGAGAGAGAGAGAGAGAGAGAGAGAGAGAGAGAGAGAGAGAGAGACAGACAGACAGACAGACAGACAGACAGACAGACAGACAGACAGAGAGACAGAGAGACAGAATGACAGAGAGACACACACGCACACACACACACACACACACAGAGACAGACAGACAGACAGACAGACAGACAGACAGACAGTTTGGTGGAGTCAGTGCCGGATTAACCATTAGGCAAATAAGGCAATTGCCTTGGGGGCCACTCAAAAAAATAGGCCACAAACGGGCCAGAGACAGGGTAAAACAAGGCCACATTTTTTCGGGTTTTTTCCTCGTTTTGATCAGGCCGCAGCAAGGCCAGTCAGCAAGGCCAGTCAGCAAGGCCACAACTAGAATAGCCCTAGGCTAGCCCTAGCCAGAGTCCGACTGAGGTTTTAGTCCCAGGCCAAGTTCAGAAAGTGCTGTGACATTTTGTTTGGCCTCTCTCTAGGCCACATTTTGTTTCTAAAATTAAATTGAATCATTAGCAGTGGGTTCCAAATCAAACACATTTGGCCTCTAAAGTCACCAGATACCCGGCAACCCAGATAACAGTTCCAAAGTTGTGGCCCTGCTGGAGTCAAAAGCCTGCGAATGCTACATTTCTAGCCTAATTTCTGCCAAATTCGACAGTTTTCTAAGTGCACATGAGGTGAAAGGTGAACTGTGCTTACAAAACCCCCGATATATAAAAAATCAAGGTGCTATCTGTATAATAATTCAGACATCTATTATTAGGCATAGACGTTTTAAGCAAGGGAAGGGACAGGAATGGATGCCAACATTATACGTATAAAAAGTTATTTTTTGTACTATTTTTTGTTTTTTTAGCTAATTGAAACATTACAAAATTAGTGTCCAGATTCCAAATGAATAATATAAAACGTAGAATAGACCTAGATCTAGATAAATCTAGTCTAAGTCTAGTAGCGCAGTGTTTATATATTTTTTAATGGCATCCCCTCTTTTAGGCCTAAACCCTATCACCTCCACAACTCCCCCTCCCCGGAACTCGTGACTCAACAGTTACTTGTGAGGTTGACCTAAAGGTCCTACTGTTAGTACAGTTAGCTTTTGAAGCAATCCACGAAATTGGACCATCCTAGATCACAGAACTCATAAATGTGAAAGCATCTTTCAGAAACACAAGACAGGGTAAACACCCAAGACTGTCAACTAGAAATGCCAGAACAAAAATCGGAAATCGGGCTTTCAGTGTTTCAGCCCCATCTTTATGGAACGCACAGCCAGCAGCAATAGGAAATGTTGAGACAAGACATCTCTGTTCCAGAAAATATTCAATTGATCCAAATTGTAGCGCCTCAGAGCAGATCTTCTGGAGTGGGCGCTTTATAAATGCCTTGTGAGTTATGATTTATGACTTACATATTGCTAGCCTAAGCAACAGAGGGCCAAATAGTTATTTTCAATACTAATGCTATCATATGTCGGTAAAACTAGATGTTAAATTACGCGAACAAATTTTTCTTCATACTAACAGGAAAATGAATAAACCCAACGGGAAAGTGAGAGTTGGTGGAATTGGGGGCAGGGGAGGGGGGGGGGGAGACAGGAAAGTTTGTGTGTATGTGTGGGAGAAGGTCTTTTAAACTGCAGCTTTGGCTGCAACTGGATATATTTTATTTTGACAGTGGCTATGCAGTATGACTGCATTCTGATCTCAGTCAATAGTAGTACACGAACTAGTACTTTACTTATAATATACAATATTGAGGATGCTGATAGAGACCAGAATCGACATAATATAATCCAAACCATTGCAGCAGCAGCAAAAAACAAAACAAAACAACAACAAGAACAAAAGCAGCAGCAGCAGCATCACCACCACCACTACCACAACATAGGCCCTACCACGTTACTTCATAATGTACTTTTCTTGTGCATGCTTATCCTCAGTGTCTGCTAGGATTAGTATCTTGAAATGTCAAAACGAAAGAGTGTATGGGAACGAGCGAAGGAGTTGGAGAAGAAGAAAATTAAAGAAGGAGAAGAACTGAAAAAATTAACAAAACTGACTTCAATTTTTCATGCTAAAAAGAAAAGTAGAAGCGAAGGTTCTTCATCTCAAATCGATAGCAACCAAGAAAAGCCTACTGCTAGTACTATTGGAGCTGGGGTAGCTGGTGGTGAAGCTTCTTCATCTCAAATCGACAGCAACCAAGAAGAGCCTACTGCTGAAGCTGAGCTAGCTGATGCTAAAACAGTCGAAACTGATATTTCAGGAACAATAGCAAATGATGTAGGGCTTCTAGGTGACATAACGGACGATGTGCTTGAAATGTGCATAACTCGCGGAGCAAACCAGTTTTGGAATTTGGCAAGTGACTATCCAGAGACAAAACGAGACTTTTCTGGTGTGAATCGGTATTTAAATAACAGTGCATTCAAACGTGTTTTGTCAAATGGAGAAGTAGTTGATCGTGACTGGCTAGTATATTCTCCAGCCAAAGCCTGTGTTTTCTGTTTCCCTTGCTTTTTGTTTTCGCCAGACCGCGTACATCTTTCTGGTCAGAGGTTTACAGATTGGAAGAATATAACTATTTAAAAACACATGAAACAAGTCCTAAACATATAAACTCAGTCTTGACTTTATGTCAACGTAGTGTTGCTGGTGGTCAAGTTGACGAGCGGTTACACCAAAACTTACTGGAACAACGAAAATACTGAAAAACATTTTGTTACATTGTATATTAAGACAAGCATTTTCCTTTGCGAGAGAGGGCTGGCTTTTCGAACCAGTAATGAAATCGTTGGGTCCAAGGACAATTATATTTTGAGCGCAGGCCACTCCCTAAATTTAGTTGGTCAAACAGCTGTAGATTGCTCTGTGGAAGCTGTGTCTTTCTTTCAGTTCCTGCAGCGCTTGTATTCATTTTTTCTTGCATCAACACATCGTTGGAATATTTTATTACGGCACGTTGAGGAAAATCCTGAATATCTGTCCCAAAACACCCATCTGACACCCGGTGGTCTGCTCGGGCTGATGCGACAGAAACAGGTTTCAGGGGCTACAAACAATTCCAAAGTGCTCTACAAGAGATTGCAGAGGATATTGACCAGAATGGTCTCACGAAGCACGAAGCTGGCGCACTTGCAAGTTATATGAACACTATTGAAGTTGCTGTCATGTGTGAACTTTGGAATGACATTTTACATCGTTTCAATGGCTGCAGTAAACTGCTACAAAGTTCAACTATTGAACTAAGCCCAGCCATTGGATTGTTAAAAAGTTTAGACACATAATATATAGGTGAGTGTCGAGGAAAGTTTGATTATTACCATGACAAGGCATGTGACCGATGTGGAAGCAGCATAAATAAATCAGACAGTCGGAGAGCACGTGTACACAGGAGAACAGTAGATGACGGAGATGCCGCAAGTGTGATGGATGAAATGTCGGGTCAGGAGAAATTCAAAGTGAATACATTCTTGGTTATCATGGTCCAACTGAAAAGTGCCCTATGCAGGCGAATTGATGCCAATTCAACAGTGGTGCAGCGGTTTGGTGTTTTAACAGAGCGTGATTCAATGTCAGCTGAAGACATCAATGCTTCAATTACAGCACTTGTTAATGTCTATCCATATGACCTCTCTCCTAACTTTCCAATGGAATTTAGACAGTGCGGTTGCACCTGTCTCTAATGTCAACTAACTGCACTGGCGAACATTCATTTTCGCAATTGAAACGCATTAAAGACGTTAAGCATTCAACCATGTCTCAGCAGAGGCTATGGATGCTAGCACGTCTTTCCATTGAAAGCGATTTACTGCACAACGTTGACATTAACAAAACCGTTGATGAATTAGCTGTTGCAAAAGCACGCCAAGTGGCAATCTAGGTAAGAAATAATAATGCATAATGTTATTGTTGTGAGACCTTAGTTACATTATCTTACTGTTATGTTGTTCATGTTCCATACTGTCATACGTTGGACTTGCTGACAGACAGACACACGCACAGACAGACCGCGCATAATTTGTGTGATGTGTGTGTACATTTGAATTTGCAAGCAAGCGCCCGCGCGCGCGCGCGCGTGTGTGTGTGTGTAAAACGGGTTAGGAGGAAAGGGGGGGGGGGGGGGGGGGGGGGTGAAGAACTGTGCTTTGTAATGTTTAAATGTTTCCCCACCTACATCATTCTTTGCTGTAGTGTGGAAAAACTAGGTCGGGAGACGCAGGGTTCTGTTCTAAACCACCACACAGCCTGAGAACCGGACACGGTCGGTTGTTGTTGTTGTTGTTTTTGTTGTTGTTGTTGTTGTTGTTTTTGTTGTTTTTTTGTGTTTTACGGCGCTCACAACTGCGTAAGGTCTTATGAGCGTGCGGGACACATTAAACTTTCTCAGTAGGAAATTTTGAATTTTGCCCGGGTGGCGGCCGAAGCATACTCTTATCGATTTTAGACCACCATGAAATCTTTAACGTGCATAACGTGCACTCGTGTCCTCCGAGATTTTTCGCCCTTGTCCCAGAAGGCTTGGTGTAGATCTTTCCTACCAGAGATCAGGTGTGTGGCTGAAAGACATCAGTAAGAAGAAGCCAATGGGTAGTAGTAGAAAGGCTGCAGGAATTTTCTGGAGCCCAGAGGAGGGGCAAAGGAGGTGAGGGGCTGGGGGCAGAAAGATGAGACGAAAGCAGACCACAGAACATTGCTAGAGAGCAGGAAAGGAGGTGACAGGAGACACTTTTAGAGGATAACTTTTTCCGTCGCTACCAGGATTCGAACCCGGGACCTTTGAATAAGATGTTGATCTTAACCTCTAGGTTTTTGTTGAAATGTAGCACTTATCAATTTCGTCTCTTATACCCTTTCTCTCTGTCGGAAAATTGTACAAACAATGCCAACTGATGAGTGGAGGAAATTGTGTTTGCCAAGTTTGTTTGTTTGTTTGGGGTATTGTTGTTTTTTTGCCTGAGATAGCCCTTTGGACAACAAATGCCCAAGCATAGACAGAAGTTGTTTTTAAAGTTTTCATAGAGGTTTTACGGCGCTCGCAACTGCATAAGATCAAATGAGCGCCAGAAGATATAGAGGTGTTACAAGAGAGTGACAAACATTTAAAAAAAGAAGAAGCGAGATAAGGATGATAAATGTTCAATGGAAAGAAGGAGTAAACCACGCCAGAGCACCCGCCAACCACCCACATAGACAAAAGTGTTGTTTTTGTAAAGTGTTTTACGGCGCTTGCAACTGCATAAGGTCATATGAGCACGCGGGACACACCTAATATTTTCAGTTGGTAGGAAATTTTGAATTTTGCCCTGGTGGCGGCCGAAACCTACTATAATCGATTTTAGACCACCAAGGGATCTTTAACGTACGCAACTTGCACACGGGCCCTCCGAGAAATTTCGCCCTTGTCCGAGAAGGCTAGGTGTAGATCTTTCCTACCAGAAGATCAGGGGTGCGGCAGAAAGACAGCACAATAAGGAGGAGCCAAGAAGTAGCAATAGAAAGGCTGCAGGAAGAGTCAGCAGCCCAGAGGAGGGGGCAAAGGAGGTGAGGGGATGGGGGCAGAAAGTGGAAATGTAAGCAGACAACAGAACATTGCTAGAGAGCAGGTAAGTAGGTGAAAGGAGACAATTTTAGAGAAGAAAATTTTTCGGTCGCTACCCGGATTGGAACCCGGGACCTTTGAATGAGAGGCCAACACCTTAACCTCTAGGGCACGAGAGCCCCCAGACAGAAGTGTAGCGGTCTAATGGTATAGCAAAGCAGTAGATGCAAACCAAATTTAAATCCACGAGTCAGTTCTTGATTTTTACACAAGTAACAAGCAACAAACAAACATTTACTTTAAAAAGCAAACAAACAAATTAACAACATCAAAACAAGGAAAGAAAGAAAGAAAGAAATATCGTCAGCTTTATGGCCAAACGTTCAGGCATGCTATGCGAAGCACCGTTCGTTCACTCTGTACACCTTTATCCTACTCACAACGCCAAAGAGACGTATCAACAAGTGACAAATGCCGTAGGATTAATCTTCTGTTCTCATCCAAATTAAGGATATATTATTTCTCTCTCTCTCTCTTCTCTCTCTTCTCACTCTCTCTCTTTCTCTCTCTCTCGCTCTCTCTCTCTCTCTTTCACACACACACAC
>NW_004798949.1:19780-21211 GCF_000002075.1 Aplysia californica | reverse complement strand
CACACACACACACACACACACACACACACACACACACACACACACACACACTCACAAATACACAGTGAAAACTGATTGTCAGCTCCCAATCTTTTCATACACTCGTACGAGGGAAGCATAATACTCATCGAATTTCAGTTATGCACATTGCAAAATTCGTACTGAACGAAAAGACTTCTGTGTTCCGCCAATTTTGCTGGACATACGTGCTTGCTAGAAGCTACTCGGTATCGAATAAGCGTCCCTCCCTCGCGCAGGACACATAAAGCTTTTTAGTATGGGAGGAATTAATCTTGAAGTTTACTCAAGCGGCAGCAATATGTCTAGTGGCGTGCTTTTAATACACAAAGCACGCAAAATTACGCAGAGCACAGAAGAGGAAGAGAGTCTGAAGCCAGGGAGGTAGAGTCCCGTCCCGTAAGTGTTCTACGGCACTTGCAACACAGTAAGGTCATATAAGTCCGGAAGATTAGAGGTGTTACAAGGGAGTAACAAACAAAAAAGAAACAGGAGAGAAAACGACAATATATGTTTGATAAGAAAGAAGCAAACTATCGTCCTGTGGGCCTCGATTAGCGCGCAGGTCGCGACGTTATACTGATTTATAACTACTTGTATTTTGTAGGAGTTTTACGCCCCCACTGACACTATTAGGACAATAACATTTTAGGAGGTGGGCTTCCAACCCTGCCTGTAAGGGCCAACCCGGGCTGAGAGGGATACAACGATACCACAACCCGGCACAAAGACTGAGAGACTTGACAAAAACTGTCTCTAACCTCTACACCTCAGACGCCGGTGGTAGCGGGTTTGAACCCCCTGGCTCAATAAAGTCCCGTCCACCCTCACGTACGCTTTGTTCACTACCTCAGCTCCCACTCTAAGAACAAACACACAGCGCCGACGTCTCACGGACAATGTCAAAGGTCAAACACATACCACTCTCACCACACAGGCTACATTCTACCAGTCACTCGGGTCTGAATCGCCACTTTGTAACCAAAAACAACAGCAACAACAACAACAGCAACAAATCAAAAACTGTCTAAGAAAGGGGGCTCTCTATGAGAGAGAGAGAGAGAGAGAGAGAGAGAGAGAGAGAGAAAGAGAGAGAGAGAGAGAGAGATTATCTTCCTCCCCTCCTCCCAGTCTCTGCTCTTCCCCCGACCCCAGCCTCCTCCACTTTGCACCACCTGTTAGTCCGACTCCCACCCCACCACCACCACAACAGTGCACTGGTCAGTGGTCAGTCCCCTCTCTGTCCGCCGACACCCACTGTCCTCTCCGTTCAGTCCCCGCAGGAGTAGGGGGGGGGGTAGAGAGACGTGGTTACCACGTGGACAGTCCTCAACCATTCATTCCCCGCCCACCTCCATACTTATGTACACAGCTACCACCATTGTGCTATGGGTTGTCCAGTTTGCCGCCATC
>NW_004798949.1:3587-17955 GCF_000002075.1 Aplysia californica | reverse complement strand
ACCTCCACAGTGCACTGGTCAGTGGTCAGTCGCCTCTCTGTCCGCCGACACCCAGTGTCCTCTTCCTTCTCTCCGTCCAGTCCCCACAGGGAGCGATGTAGAGAGAGGTGGTTTTCCCCTGGACCGTCCCCCACCATCCATCCCCCGCCCACCTCCATGGAAACTTATCAGTGATGAATAGCTTTTTCGCTTCTCATTTTAAAAAAAAGAATTACATTGTATTTTCTCCTGTTTAACACTGCTCCAGAATGTGTCTTTTTTATATTGACGTTTGGACATGATGGAGCCCTACATCTAACTAATGTCATAATAATAATACTATTGTTTGATGGGAAAGAAGGAGCAAACAATCCACTTTCCAGCGCTATTATCAATTATTAAAAATGTTCTGGTTGTATCAGTCTAAATAATAGCATTAATGAACTGAACTTTTTTGTTGTTGAAAACTGGGATCTTTGAATATTTAAGTTCACAACTATTATACTATCTTGTTGTTGATTAACTCAGATCTATGATGTGTCTTGTGGCTGACTAACTCAGAACTATCTCTCATGTGTCTTGTGGCTGACTAACTCAGAACTATCTCTCATGTGTCTTGTGGCTGACTAACTCAGGACCATCTCTCCTGTGTCTTGTTGTTGATTAACTCAGAACCATTCCTTGTCTTGTGGTTGATTATCTCTTAACTATCTCTCATGTGTCTTGTGGGTGACTAGACTTTATCTCAGAACTATTTATTTATTATTGTGTCTTTTGGGAGAGTAGCCCAGAGCTATCTATCCTGTGTCTTAAGGGGAAAGAACTCAGAAATTACTGTTCAGTGTTGTGTTAGAACAGACAGCGAGTCACTTAAACTGTAGTCACAATGCAACAATTCAAAAGAAAAACAGATTCTAAACGCTTCCAGTATTGGACTTGAACGTCTACGACACAGTCGAAATGACAGAGGTAAACTTGATTACAAAATAATATAAGAATGCAAAAGCCAAAAAGTATATCACTAAATACTACATGTATATCAAATAATGGTTGTCAATTCGTCTGTTAAAATGATGTAGAAGAACGAATTTTTATTATACAAGACAGTTTTTAAATATAATGTACAAGATAAAAGCGAATAGTTTCAGCGTCAAATATAGAAAAGTGAAAAACATGCCTATACACTCTTGGGCCACCAGTGATAACAATGTGTGCATCTCCAGCTATGAAAACAAACGTTATAGTACACAAGTCATAACTTAACACGACAGAGGATATACGTTATAGTACACAAATCATAACTTAACACGACAGAGGATAAACGTTATAGTACACAAGTCATAACTTAACACGACAGAGGATAAAGTCCTCAGCTATATGTTGCTCAAAGCTGACAAAACGCCTCTTTTTCTACATTTCTGGCGCCAATTTAAAAACATAATTTACTAAATCGATTAATTGCCTGATCATTATCCTGTTTGTGAGAAAAAAAATTGAAAGAGAAAATTAGATTTTAAAAAATATTTTGGAATTTAAATTTCCGAAAAGGGTCTTTTATAATGGTTACGAAGACAAAACACATTCTTGACTCCAACCTGCAGTGAATAAGGAAAAGGCGTTTTGTCAGCGTAGAGCATTATGGGCATTTCCCTCTTGGTAGTTGCAAGTGGACGGCTTTCTCAACGAGAAATGTTTCTGTTTAATGAATGGTGATGACGTCACGGGAAGATATCACGTGATGATATCACGTGATGTTTACGTTGTAGACAGGACACGTAGATTATACACTTGTTCATTTAGAAAAAAGTAGAGGTACAGGTAACAAAAGCAAAAACAAAACTGCATAATACACACACACACACACACACACACACACACACACACACACACACACACACACATATATATATATATACATATACACACACACACACACACACTCACACATACATGCATGCAAAGGCGTGGTGAAATCAGGCGCTTGTTAAAATAATGAAATGGAAAAAATCTGCATTTTTCAGCCTGTTTGGTAATTTTTATCAAATTATTTTTTTCTTGGTTCAGCACCTTTTTAATCCATTAAAAATACATTTTGGAATGATTTTTTAAATTCTTATACACGTTGCTCAAATGCACGGAATGTAAAATTGCATTTTCCAAGGACTCTCAAATTATGTTAGTCACTAAACTTTGACAGCCTTTTTCTCGCTAATTTTAACTCTGAAACCAGGCGACCCCCACCTCCTTTACCTGCGAACATATCGGCAACGGTTAAAGATCACCAAAAGCAAAGCAAATGAGCCAGCTTTAAGATAAAGCCAATAACACCACATCATGTCCAAAATTGACGAACGCCTGATTCCACCATGTTGTTGTACATAATTATGAATTTAAAAAACATCACAGAACAAAGTGAGGGAATCCCGTCTAGTGTATACCGATACTTGATATAGGCTCTTTTCTCCAAAGCATTGGTACTTACGGGAACCTTTTCTCGTACTCATTGTAGAGAATTATCATTGAGCAAACATTTTGTGGATGATTTTTACTTCAATGATGAGGGATAGATAAAATATACGTAGCAACGGCTAAGTGGATGATTTTTAGCATTAGTAAAGAAGAAATGAGGATTGTGAGGCATAGACTATGTGGATGAATATAACATATATGAGAAAGGGACGAGGTTTATGAAGCATAGACTATGTAGAAGTTTTAACATCAATGGTGGAGAGCTGGGGCTTATGAAGCATAAAAAGCGATGTAGATGGTTTTAACATCTTTGAAAGGGAGATGAGGCTTATGAAGCAAAGACTATGAGGATGTATATAAAATATATGAGAGAAGAATGAGGTTTATGATGTAAAATATGTAGACGATGTTAACATCAGTGACGAAAAGAGGCTATGAAGCATAGACTATGTAGAAGGTTTTAACATCAGTGAGAGATAGATGAGGCTGATCAATCAAAAACTATGGTTATCAGGTCAGTGAAGGAGAGATAAATTTAACGGCAGTTGAAGAAAAACTGACTTAGCGTCACGGAATAGCGAGGCAACAAGAGCCTTGAGGACAGAGGGATGTTGAAAACTGAAGGCTGGCTACAGGCTACACGAAGCTACATATTGATTTGGAAACTGTAGGCTACATGACAAAATGTGACCAATGAAGCTGGGAGTCGAGGTGTGAACTGGATCAAGAGACATTGACAGGAAGACAATGAGTGGGGCAGGGCTGCCCAGGAGAAATAATATTGTTATGGAAAGAACATCAGTTCAAGAAGTTGTTTACAGGAATCTTAGATATCTGAAATCAATGTATAAATTGACAGTATAATATGATAAGATTATGTATCATTCAGTCGCAATATGTCTGGGGAAATTTTCTTTTTCAGCATGAGAGATAGAACCCCATATTTTTCAACCTGTTTGGTGTCGCTTGGGTAGCAATTCAGTGCATCAGATCTAGTCCGCGGATTAGAGAAATCCCTATTTGTTTCATGCCAGCTAGCTGGTTTCTGCAGGTAAACCGCTCATCATCCACATTAACTTGTTTCTATAGGTAAACGTTTACCACACATAAGTAGCTGATTTCTACAGGTGAAATAGTTTACCACATACATATTATTATTATGTAGCTGGTTTCTACAGGTAAAATAGCTTACGCTGAAGTCCTCACCAGGCTTGGGGTATGGGGTAATGCAGCAAATAAACATTGATATTAAATCAATTTCTCGGCATTTTTTTGTTAATTTGGTGACAAACCACCTTTAAATGTGAAACGGATTTTTTAATAGACTTCTCAGGCTTGAGACAAGACTGATACCCCTGAATCTATTGGGTCACAAGTGAAATCAAGCAAGCAGACTAAATTGATCCATCCTTCATTTTAAATGAATTACCTACAGAAAGATGTTGCAAACATTTCAGGTTTTCATTCTTGGGCCAAATTCTAAATTTCTGGAACATTCAATTTGCCCTACACTCACTGAGTCCTCGTTGTAATGAACAAACCTTCCTATAAACGCTGTATCATGACCTCACGCTCTCATCATTCTCTCGAGTGCGGAGATATTTAAGTTAGTTTATTCACTGACCTAAAATTCTCTGTCCATATATTTTGTGAAAACCACACGCTAGCTATCACAACTCGATATATTGGGAAATTGAAAATCCTACACTTCCATGAAACGACTTTCATCTTTCCTTCTGTCCAAAATATTGTATTGCGCTTTAGATTATTGATGTATAAAAAAAGAATCTTTTGTGCAACTGTGAGTAAGTTTTGCAAAGATAAACAACGTATTATATATAGAGTACTTTCATTCCATTTTAAATGCACCCAACGGGGGTTATCATGCTCACTCTTTCAAAGCACGTGCGTGGTTGTGAAGATCACACAGTTTTAAATTCCCAAGGCAATTCTCAGTTGTGTCATTTAAAACTGTGCGTTCACAAACCAAACAATCGTGCAACAACGTTAGTGCAATGTAGTAGAGTGGCAAAAAGATATTTTTGTATTTTAACCAAAGCAGAGCATTGACTTGCATTAGGTTTGGACACGAAGATTATAATTTTACCAAAGCAGAATATTGAACTGTGAAGAGCTAGGGATTATTTTACCAAAGGTGAACTTTGAACTGTGCTCACGTGGAATGTGAACAAAAACCTTGAAAGGAGATTTTAAATGAGTGTCCCAAGGACAGCTGCTGTAAAAGAAGCATTGCTTGGATGAACGACATTGTGTTATACGAAACAACGATGTGGCGTTGGTTGAAACAACGAATTGTGTTATTCAAAACAACGATGTCGCTTTCTGCCAACGCAATGTTTGTCTAAAAGCTATGACTTAGCAACATTAACACACAACTGGGGAGTGACTTCTCTTTAAACAGAAAACTTTTTGCTTACTTTTGTTTTGTCCATCCTTCTAAATGATTATCCACTCATTAAAAATCGATTGCCTCAATGTTACAGCGAGCCTCTACTCTTACTCCAAACTTAGAGTATTTTTTCAGGATTTTTAAAACATTGGATTGTTAAGAGAACGTAAATAGGCAATGGTCAATATTATGTGTTCATTCGTTAAAACCACTGACATGGTCTACCACCCGTTACTGAGGCAGATGTACAGTGAGTCAAAACATTCGGTGAAAGGGTTTTACTGAGCAAATACCAACTGATTTACTTCTCCTATTCAGTTTTCCAACTGCTTAAAACGACAAGTTTATTCAGTAGCCCATTTCTTCTTTCTTCAAAAGAATGTCCACTGATGCAAGTTTAACTAACGCTTGTCATTGTTTCCTTGTTCATTCTGTTACGTGCACAATTCGCTTAATGCTATTTCTTGACCCATTTGAAGAACACAAGGGAAAAACGACAGTTACGTAGTCACAAACTGGAAAATGTGAGGGTGTCAATTTTAAGAGCTGGTGGACTCATAACTTCATATTTGTTTGACTGGTGGTTTATTGTTAAGTGTTGTTGAATGGGAAATCTAACAATAATAATCAACCAACAGTTGAACGGAAATACAGTTATGAGTCCACAAGCGTTCAAAATTGGTACCCTCACGGTTTTCAATTTGTGACAACAGTCGTTTTCCCCCTGTAGTCTTCATCTATTTCTTCTTTCCTAAAATATGTATCCACTGATACAATTTGAACATCCTCACATTTCTCCGAGGCATTGTTTCCTTGATGGTTATTTGAAATATCCAAGTGCGCTCAATAAAGCCCTGGTGCTGTGGTCACAGACCTCTTACTTCTCTCAAGCCACGCCTGCTGTACCCTCTAGCTGTGAAGGAAAATGGACCAGAAACTTTGAGACTTCTGCCGGCCAGCGATGGACAATCTATGGCTACAAGCTGCACCAGGCCGCACAAACATAGATAGTGATTGTAACATGAAGAATACAAATCAAATGGCTTAAAAGTTGGGGCCTTCTGTGAGCATCTCGCGCATGCTCTGACATTGTACTCTGACCTGCTTAAATATACTTTCTTACATCAAAATGAGTAAATACTAGTTTCCTGTTTTGTTGGGGTATATCCAACTACAGTATCACGTTATAGCAGAGATGGAACGATACTTGTGAACAATAATTGTACACAGTGATGAAAGGCCGTGATCGGAGAGACAGATTAATCGAGAATCGTTTAAGAAAATGAAAACATAAAGCTAAGATATTGAAATGATCGTTCAATTAATGGAGGATTGTTTAAGCAAATAAAAACTGAGCTAAAGGAATTGAAATGATTCTTCGGCTGATCGGGGATTATTTAAGCAAATAAAAGCAAAGAGCTAAAGAGAGTGAAGCTGGTGTTGAGCAAAGCAAAAAGCTCAAAGCAAAGAGTAGCGCAATCATTGCGGGATAGAAACCTTCACTGTCCACTGGCCATAGCAGTAGTTGGGCCTGGTAAAGGAAATGAAGAACTTAGAATTTTTGGTAACTTCTAGCGTTTTTCTCAAACAATTGATTACATGAAGGGGAGTTATCACAGCATGAGCATCGTTCATTGCAGGCTAAGGCTGAGCTGGTGATAATGGGATAATACGAGTAATATCAACGTGAAGATTTCGCTTTTTTTGATGTTTTACAAAAAGATAACAAAGAGGAGGAATGTCAATCATACTATGTTGGCCAGTTATTTAGATGTACTAAGCCCACAAACTTGAGAATTTTTTTTAAAGCAGCTTCTTAATTAATCTGTGGTATCAAATGCATGTGCTCAAGAAAAATAAAATAAATCAAAATTCTAAATGTCGAAAAGACAAGGAAAGATGCATGCATAAAGTAGGTGCAATTGCTAAAAGATTGAAACAGTGTTTTCTCTTTCCCCGAAGTTGAAAGATTGAAAATGTGTTTTCTCTCAAACACTTTCACAATCTCCCAATGTGGCTACTCCACGCAAATACTTTCACAATCTCCCCCTGTGGCTACTCCAAGCCGACACTTCCACAATCTCCCCCTGCGGCTACTCCACGCCTACACTTTCACAATCTCCCCCTGTGGCTACTCCACGCCTACACTTTCACAATCTCCCCCTGTGGCTACTCCAAGCCGACACTTCCACAATCTTCCCCTGCGGCTACTCCACGCCTACACTTTCACAATCTCCCCCTGTGGCTACTCCACGCCTACACTTTCATAATCTCCCCCTGTGGTTACTCCACGCCTACACTTTCACAATCTCCCCCTGTGACTATTACACGCCAACACTTTCGCAATCTCCCCCTTGTGCCTACTCCACGCCTACACTTTCACAATGTCCCCTTGTGGCTACTCCACGCCTACACTTTCACAATCTAACCCTGTGGCTACTCCACGCCTACACTTTCACAATCTCCCCCTGTGGCTATTCCACGCAAACACTTCCACTAACCCCCCCCCCCCCCCCCCGTGGCTACTCCACACCTACGAGTTCACACATCTCCCCCTGCAGGATAAGCTAAGCTGTCCGCGGCCAAGTCCCCATTCCCTTCAAGCCCTGCCACGGAAGCGGAAGTGTGCTCAGTGGTTGTCGGGGCAACGTTTGGCGCGGCCGGGTTTAGCTGTTCCGTGATTGGCGGAAGCCGGCCCTGGGGGACAGAATTGTTACTGACGTCACTGCTGCCCTGTGCGGACTGGTCGGGGGCGGAGGGTTCAAGAGGCGGTAACCTACGTGGCACTGAGTCATCCGGGAAGTCTGTGTGCATGTGGCTCATCGTGATGGTGGAGCGCGTGGACTGGGCTGTCTCCAGGTTCCGGAATCCGTCTGGACTTACGGCGACTGGGGAGACGAGAGGGTGGGTTGTAGTTTGGGTGACACGTTGTGGGAGAGACATAGAGAAGGGAAAGTGTGTGTGTGTGTGTGTGTGTGTGTGTGTGCGTGTGTGTGTGTGTGTGTGTGTTTGTTTGTGCGTATATGTGTGTGTATGTGTATCCGTGCGTGTGTGTGTATGTGTGTGTTAGTGCGTGTGTGTGTGTGTGAGGGGGGGGGGGGGAGTTAAGAACGGAGCATGAAATGGAAGGGGGAGAGGAGAGCTCAGTTTCAGAAAAGAAAGGGGCCTTCTGGAGTCTTTACTTCTTTGCAGTTTTCTCCAAAATTCATTTCTGGTTTTAAATTCACTCGTTGTTTACCGTTTGACTCTGCTTTTGTTTTGTTAGTTGGTCGATTGTATGTGTAGTTTTTGTTTGTTGTTGTTTTTGGGTGGGGGTAATTTTTAAAGAGGCTTCAACAGGATAGAATAGCTAAAATCTTTCAAAAGAAATAAACAAACAACAAAACACAAACAACAAACAACAAAACAAACAAACAAATAAACAAAAAAGCAAATAAATAAATGAATTTGAAAAATGATCAAACCACCAAATAAATAAATAGTGAAATAAAGAAATAAAGAAATAAAGAAATAAATGAATGAATAAATAAAATTTTGGTTATCAGACAGCTGTTTCCCCCCGCCAACTGACCCAGAGCAGTCGGCTGTAGGCCTGTCTGTTTGGCGTCCATCGGTGGCAGGGAGTTGCTGCTAGTGTTGGCCAGCGGGTCAACACGACTCGACTTTTTACCGCTCTTCTCCTTAAAGCAAGGGAGTTTCTTTTTGATCTGCCAATCAAAAGAAACAGATTTGTTTAGTTTTCAGTTTTAGTAGAAGTTTTACAGCGCTCCCCACTGCATAAGATCATATGAGCGCCAGAAGATTAGAGCTGTTACAAGAGAGTAACAAACATAAAAAACAAGAAAGGAAGATAAGGACGATAGATGTTTGATAGGAATGAAGAAGTAGACCACACCAGAGCACTTGCCAATCACCGACTTATTTGTTTAATGTGGGTTGTTAAAAATAATTCAATTATTGATCTTCTTGAGCTGCGAATGAACTTATTTAGTGTTTCTTCTCAAACATTGGTTTCAAGAGAGTTATCAAAAAAAAAAAAAAAAGAAGGAGGAGAGATCAGAACAATAGATTGAATATCTTATTGATTGATTTTGTTGAGCTGCGAATCAAAGAAACCCATTCGTTTAATTTGAGGTTTAAAAAAAAGATCTTCCTGAGCTGAGAATCAAACTGTTTAGTCTTTCTCCTCAAATATTTGGTTTCAATAGAATTATCAGCAAAAAAGAAGGAGGGGGGGGGGAGATATTAGGACACTAGATTGAATATCAGGGGCGGCTCGTGGGCTAAAAAGTGGACGTGCACAATTAAGCTATTGCAGGCTGAGGATAGTCAATGGCATAGTAAATGAGACGGTGTCTAATTTTAGGATCTTTGGGTTTGGTGAGGGAGGACCTCGTTCTTTTATTTTCATTCTTTTTATTTGTCGCTTTAATTTCTAGTGCTAAATGTGTTTGTTAGCTAAACATCAATTTCGTTTATACCGTATTGGAACTGAACACTCAAATAATAAGTTTCACTACTCCACTACAAAACCTTTCAAAGGCACAACTCATAGGACGGTCACGTTCACCTCCCCCAGGTTCACGGTCACAGAGTCACTTAAAATAGCGGCAAGACAGACAATGAACCAATCACAATTCACTGGCCGTGGCTCACATAATATTGGCAAAGAATAGCGTACGGTCTATCGCTTTATTTTTAGATGCCTACTGTGGGCTATGTTTCGGCACTATTCGGCAAGAACACATATGAAATGTGCCATCTTATTAATATTAATGTACCGCCAAACTCGCTACGAGTGTCGTCATCCCTTGGGTTATCCCCAAGAGCGATTTATAGGTCAGGTTACACTTTTGAATATCCTATTATGTTTAGCTAAAGCCCGTATACTTTGGCATGGCATAGTAGATGTTTTGCGGCGCTATAGACACAGAAATACGTAATAGAACATTTAAAAACTTTGGGCGGCACTGCACGAGGGTGCTCTATGGACGAACCGCGCCTGTTAAATATATTTTTGATTAATTTTGTTTAGCTGCGAATCAAAAGAACCCCCTTTGTTTAGTCAGTTCCAAACGTTTGTTTACAAGATAGTTATCGAAATAAAAAAGGAGGCGTAGAGATATTATGGCCGATAGATTTATTGTCCTTTTGTTTGATCTTCTTGAGCTGAGAATCAAAAGAAGAACGTATTTAGCTTTTTTTCTTTCTATTAGTCGTCTGTTAGTTTTCCCCTACTGTTTGAAAAAAAAGGACCAGTGGGAGTTTCACGGTCTTTGCAACAGAATAATGTCATTTAAGTGACGGAAATTAGAGGTGATACTACAGAGTTATCAACATAACAAAGGAAGAGAAGATATAAGGACGATATCGTTGAATTTGACAGAATGAGCAAAACATACCAGAGAGCCAAACCCAAAGTGCAGGTAGATAGATAGATAGATAAATATATAGATAGATAAATAGATAGATAGATAGATAAATAGATAGATAGATAAATAGATAGATAGATAGATAGATAGATAGATAGATAGATAGATAGATAGATAGATAGATTGATAGATAGATTGATAGATAGATAGATAGATAGATAGATTGATAGATAGATTGATAGATAGATAGATAGATAGATTGATAGATAGATAGATAGATAGATAGATAGATGGATAGATAGATAGATAGATAGATAGATAGATGGATAGATAGATGGATAGATAGATAGATAGATAGATAGATAGATTGATAGATAGATAGATAGATTGATAGATAGATAGATAGATAGATAGATGGATAGATAGATGGATAGATAGATAGATAGATAGATAGATAGATTGATAGATAGATAGATAGATTGATAGATAGATAGATAGATAGATAGATGGATAGATAGATGGATAGATAGATTGATAGATAGATAGATAGATAGATAGATGGATAGATAGATGGATAGATAGATAGATAGATAGATAGATAGATAGATAGATAGATAGATAGATAGACAAAAAAGAGATATATAGAATAAATATAGATTGATAGATAGATAGATGGATAGACAAAATCTAGATACATAGACAAAATATAAATAGATAGGATGTAGGAGGCAAGTGGACAGCGTGTTTGATGTAGAAATAGATCGTAGACAGGCGAACAGACAGATGTACAGACTGGCAGACAACACAACAGTGAGACAGTCATCTAGACAGGCAGACAACACAACAGTGAGACAGTCATCTAGACAGGCAGACAACACAACAGTGAGACAGTCATCTAGACTGGCAGACAACACAACAGTGAGACAGTCATCTAGACTGGCAGACAACACAACAGTGAGACAGTCATCTAGACTGGCAGACAACACAACAGTGAGACAGTCATCTAGACTGGCAGACAACACAACAGTGAGACAGTCATCTAGACTGGCAGACAACACAACAGTGAGACAGTCATCTAGACTGGCAGACAACACAACAGTGAGACAGTCATCTAGACTGGCAGACAACACAACAGTGAGACAAGACAGTCATCTAGACTGGCAGAAAACAGGCAAACAACGAACTCCCCCAGAGACCAAACTTTCTGGAAATGAAGATACAATCCATACGTTACGAATAATATGTGAACCGGCCTGTGTGCTGTAATGGTTTGATACTTTGTGTCACACCAGCAAAACAAAGTTCGATTCCCTCTTGTGAACATTCTTTCTGTTTTTCTGCTGGGATATTTCCCTGACTTAGAGAATCGCTGTCTCTTTCTTTTTGCCGGGATATTTCCCTGACTTTGAGAATCGTTGTCTGTCTTTTTTTTGCCGGGATATTTCCCTGACTTTGAGAGTCGTTGTCTGTCTTTATTTTAGGATATTTCCCTGACTTTGTGAACATTCGCTCCATCTTTCTACTGAGATATTTACCTGACTTTTGGGAATATTCGCTCTATCTTTTTGCTGACATATTTCCCTGGCTTAAGGAATATTCGCTCCACCTTTCTTCTAGGATATATTCCTGACTTAGGGAATCTTTGTCTGCCGGACTTCCAAGACATTTCCCTGACTTTGTGAACCTTCGCTCCGTTTCCCCAATGAGATAATTCCCACAACCAAGGTTCGATTTCACAGAGAAGACCGTGTAGTCCCAACAATATTTAATGGAATCTATGTGGAGGGTAACCCGAAACATTGACGTGATTTTGTGAAATGAGTTTCTCGCCCGAAACATTGACATGATTTTGTGAAATGAGTTTCTCGCCCGAAACACTGACATTTTATGAAACAAGTTTCTCACCGGAAACATTTGACATTTCGCTACCTAAGAGTTACAAAATTCTATCTGACGTTTTTGGCTGTTCTGATTTACTAAAAACCAGTTAATAGTAAGATTATTCCGAGTCGTTTTCAAGATATTCAATGAGTTGCATTCGAAAAAGCTTGCTGTGTTGTGTTGTTGTTGTTGTTGTTGTTGTTATCGATCCAGCAACAGCTGGGCTCTCGCCCTTCTGTCCAATGCCATGTAATGATAAGTGCAGGTTTGCTGCAGTTGCTGTGATGTTCCATAGAGTGTGTTGTCCATGTCAGGTCTCGAAGGGAGAAGGGTAGCTCTGATGTCATTCAGGGCTGTGCAGTGGAAAGGGTGATGATCCACAGTCTCATATGCATAGTCACACAAGGGACACATTGTGGGAAGTTCCGGGTTTCACTTTCACAGATAAGAGAGTGCAGTCGCAACAATATTTGATGGAATCTACGTGGAGGGTAACCCGAAACATTGACAGGATTTTGTGAAATGATTTTCTCGCCCGAAACATTGACATTTTATGAAACAAGTTTCTCACCGTTCTATCTGCTCTATCAAAATAGTAAGATTATTCTGAGTCGTTATCAAGATATATTCAATGAGTTGCATTCAAAATAGCGTGTTGTGTTGTGAAACTCAACATTTTTTACTACAGATTTCTCAAAACAAGGCACAGAGCAGATACAACTTTGTATGTAATTCTCAGGCAGAGATTTTGTAAGTCGACGGTCCCGCGTTGTCAAACATGACGCTATAATTGTCACCTCACCTGCTTTTTCTTCTTCTTGATGATAATGGCAACGATGATGATCAGAAGCAGGATGACGATGATGATGATGATGATGGGCAAGATACTGGAACTGCTGGAGGTGGGAACTGCAAGGAGAGACACACGTCATTGTACGAGGTCTTAGTTCAAGGTCATAGTTCAAGATCATAGTCGAAGATCATAGTTCAAGGTCATAGTCAAAGATCATAGTTCCAGGTCATAGTCTAAGATCACATTTCAAGGTGGTCATAGTCTAAGATCATAGTTCAAGGTCATAGTTCAAAATCACGACCAGGTCATAGTACAAGGTTGTAGTTGTGGAAAGTTAAGGTCACAGTTAGCGAACATGCCAACGAGGAGCGCCGGCTCAGTACGACAAGTATCCAACTTATTTAAGTTAAGGGATGTTTCAATTGACACCCAAATAACTGTACATCAATTGATCTCAAGCACCTTACGAGAAAAAAAAGTATATAAGGCTTGCATGAATGCCTAGATTTTGTGTGATGTGTGTAAACTTAAATTAACGCCCGTTTCAGGATAATTTGGATTGATTGAGAAAATTTTTGCAATGTAAAGAAAATATTAAAGGTTCTCCATTTTTAACACCAGAGCGAGATACACCTGATAAAATGCAAAATTACCGAATCACGAATTAGTGGTTCTTTTCTAGTTATTAGGGGGCGGCTATTATTCTAGTTTACTTTGGTTTTTAAATTTTCAGAATCAGTTGATTAGTTTTTATTTTAAAAAGCAGTCTTGGTGAAGCTGTAGATAACATTTAAAATGAGAGCATGACAAAAGCTGTTGCTTTCGAGGTTATTGTTATTATTAGTAGAGTGTTTTACCGCGCTCGCAACTGCATACGGTCATATCAGCGCAATCAAGGTTAGTGCAAATTTTTGGTTGTCGATTTTCTCCAAAAGTCAGCAGTTTTAGAGGCTGCGCGCACGATATCTCCCTTATTTCTTAACCGATTTCCTTCGAATTTTCAGCATTTCTTCTTTATTGTTTTTGCCACCATTTGAGTTTTTTTTAGATTTTTGATATTCTGCATACTTTTTTTATTCATCACTCTTGAAATCACAGAATAAAAAAAAATAGCTGACATTTTGGGGCTTATATATTTTTTCAAAATAAGTATATTGAAAATCTAAAACAGACAAGCCATGCATTGGTACCTCATTTATTTGGTTTGTTTTTGCTGTTTTGAAATTCCACATTTGTGTTCAGAATCATGCGTGCAATTATGTTATCTTTTTTATCTTGAAATTTCAACTTGTTCATGGTTTTGCATTTTTACCACCTTCTCTGAAGTTATATTCAAAAGCACGTACTCTCATTTTAAAGCTTGGTATCTCAGCTGCAATTTTTAAAAAGTAATTGAAAATATTGAAAAATGAATTTTTTGTGAATATTTTCGTGCCGCCAGTCTTATCAGGTGTATCCCCCCCC
>NW_004798949.1:0-3487 GCF_000002075.1 Aplysia californica | reverse complement strand
TCTACACAGACACTCATTGCATTTATGTTTAATGACACACACACACACGCACACACACACACACACACACACACACACACACACACACACGAACACACATACACACCTTAAAAAAAACACATACTTTCACTGCTCTTCTTCAAAACTTCAACGTTATCTTTAGTTACAAAAATAACACTCAATTTGTTTTTCTTGAAGTCAATACTGACATATTTAACTAGCAAATATACGTACTATAATATTAATTGTGACTGACCATAAAATAACATTGATTATTATGCACTTCAATCAGTGAAGACGTATGTATGTCAAACAATTTCATTAGGGCATAACATGGAGTTATTGGTATAAACTTAAAGCTTGTTCATTTATCTTGCTTTTAATGAAAAAATATCTTGTTAAATGGAACAGAAGTCGAGATATTTGCGATTGAAGGAAGTAGGGGTCGCCTGGTTTCAGAAGTAAAGTTAGCAAGAAAATGGTGGCCAAAGTTTGGTGACTTCCAAAGTTTGAGAGCTCTCGGACATTGCAATTTTACATTATTTTTTTGTGTGCTTTTGATCAACGCTTATCAGTAAAATCCACACAGATTGTGATTATTAATGGACATAAAAAGGTCTTAATCTAAACAAAATTCTATAACAATTGCACAGTGGGCAGATAATATCGATGTCTTCGATTTCACTATTTTGACGAGCGCCTGATTTCATCACAATTGACGCATTTGTGTTACGCCGCGGTGGAATCAGGTGCTCGTAAATTTTTGGACATATGGAGTTATTGGTATCATCTTAAATTTTGTTGTTAAGTCTTGCTTTGGATGAAAATTGAAGCAGGTGAGATCACTCTGCTTCAGAAGTAAAATTAGAGAGAAAATGGCCGCCAAAGTTTGGCGACTTTCAAAGCTTGAGAGTCATTGGAACCTGTAAATTTACGTCTTTGTGCCTTATATCAACAATTTTCAGTTAAAAGCCACACAGCAATGTGTTTTTAATTGGACATTAAAGGTGCTGAGCCAAAAAAACGAAAATAAAAATTCAATAAAAATTGCTAAATGGGAAAATGGGAAGAACGTCTTTCTTCTATTTCATTATTCTGAGGAGCGCCTGATGTCATCATGCTGACATATAATATGTAATATTGTCAAAGTGACCAGAGAGTTCTTTGGGATTAAGATCTGTGGCCATTCCATGTTTTAGAATAAATTTGACTAAATCTAAACGAACTTAGCGAAGAGGCCAGCAATAAAATTCATCACTGAAAACTTTAAATAAATGACAAAATTTTAACTCTGCTTTTTGAGAAAACTGAGTTACACACTACACATAACTGATACAAATTTCCTGTGTTACACACTACTTACTACAGACACAAATTTCCTGTGTTACACACTACACATTACTGACACAAATGCCCTGTGTATTGTGTTAAAGACTCGAGACAATCTGGGCTGTATTTCTTTCAGTCTGACGCTTAACATATATGGTGCAAAACATTGCAGCTAAAAGAGTAAGAATCTTGGAATCCCATTTTCTCAAAACTCTGCGTCATGGAATTAGGACCTCGTCATTTCAAGAGTGCATAACCTCTACTCTTTGAATACCATTCTCTGCTGACAATTAATATGAAAGCAAAAATAATATTTCTAATATCCTTCCCTACAAGAAATGTCTGCAAAAGGTGCAAAAGCAAAGGATTAGTATGAAAATACAACGTTTGGGTAAAACTGAAATTTTTCTGCAAACAAACTTTCGGCAACAACCAGCAGTTATCTGTGATAAACGCGTGCACAAAGAGCAACACACGCACAGCAAGCAATATAAAAAACCAAGGATGCTGGATAACACATGATACAAGAAAACAGTGTGTGAGTGTATGTGTGAGTGCGAGAGTGTTTATATGTAAGTGTATGTATGTATGTGTGTGTATGTGTGCGTAAAATATGTGTGTATGTGTGTGTGTGTGTATAACATGTGCATGTATGTGTGTGTGTGTGTGTGTATGTGTGTGTGTGTGTGTGTGTGTGTGTGTGTGTGTGTGTGTGTGTATATGTGTGTGTCTGTTGGTGTGCGTAAGCGTGTGTGTATGTCTTACTTTAACCACAAATCAAAAAAATATTTTTACTTACTGCAAGTGACTGATGAGAAGAGAGGCAGACGATGTTTTTATTTTACCATTCATTAAAAGATATCACGGATGAAATACAATCGCAGGCGTACTTATGTACGTACAAGCACACGAACACATACACAAACATACTCATGTAAATACATAAATAATATACACCTATACACACACGTACACACACATACACACACACACACACACACACACATACACGCACATGCACACACATACACACATACACACGAACACACATACACACATACACACACTCACACACATACACACACTCACACACATACACACATACAAATACGCATATAAAATACACATACCCACATACACAAACATATACACACAAACACATACACACATAAACATACGCATATAAAATACACATACTACACATACAAATACGCACACACACACGAGTTTGCAAAAACACACACTCACTAACAAGCAAACAGACACATAATTTCTACGAACATTTACATATTCATATACGCAACTCAAACATACCATTGGTATATCCAACAAATAAACGTACTATTGGAAAACCCTACAACACGAACAAACCATTGATAAACCCGACAACACGAACATACCATTGATAAACCCGACAACACGAACATACCATGGTAGGCCCATACCCGTCAACGTGAACATACAACTGATCTACCCAACAACATGAACATACCATTGGTGTACCCGACAACATGAACATACCATTGGTCTACCCGACAACCATTGGTATACCTGACAACCATTGGTATACCCGACAACCATTGGTATACCCGACAACCATTGGTATACCCGACAACCATTGGTATACCCGACAACACAAACATACCATTGGTATACCCGACAACATGAACATACCATTGGTATAACCGACAACATGAACATACAACTGGTCTACCCGACAACACAAACATACCATTGGTCTACCCGACAACATGAACATACCATTGGTATAACCGACAACATGAACATACCATTGGTATACATCTCAAACGTGTAGCCGACAGCTGAGGGTACCGAGGTGGGGGTCTGAGCAGAGTTACATTTGCGCGGCCACTGTGAGGCGTAGACTGGCGAAGACCCGAACTCTATCACCTGTTAGTTATGATAGTAATAATAATAATAATAATAATAATAATAATAATAATAATAATGATTGTCATGATACTACCCAATCACAATTCACTGGCCGTGGCTCACATAATATTGGCAAAGAATAGCGTACGGTCTATCGCTTTATTTTTAGATGCCTACTGTGGGCTATGTTTCGGCACTATTCGGCAAGAACACATATGAAATGTGCCATCTTATTAATATTAATGTACCGCCAAACTCGCTACGA
>NW_004798948.1:48931-51300 GCF_000002075.1 Aplysia californica | reverse complement strand
TTGCGTGTGAGAGTGCGAGTGTGTGAGGGTGGGCGCGTATATGAGTGTGTGAATGCGCGTCTTATTGTGTGTGTGTGTGTGTGTGTGTGTGTGTGTGTGTGTGTGTGTGTGTGACTTTGTGCGTGCGTATAGCTGTGCTGTGGGTACGTGTATGTATGTATTTGCGAGTGTGTATGCGCACGTATAATATATACTGTATGTGTGTGTATCCACCTGGTCATATTGGGCCACGGAAGAATACAGCAATACAGCCCGCCGTGCCGTATTTTCGACGTTTTATATATAGCTATGTATCAAAATAAAATAATGTCAATTACCTCGCGCTGCCTTAGCCTGGAGACAAACGTGATTCTACTATCCTGCCCGAGGATCTCGTAGAAATTACAACATAGATCTGGGATGCTAACTGATGGCGTAATGGTCTGATTTAATGTCCCGGGGTTGTGGGCGAGAGGAGCTTATAGGTACAAGTTGTTGGTCGTGGTCTAGTTTATTTGAAACTAATGAGGTACGGGCCATTGAGAAAATGGGAATAAAAAAGAAAATGAAGAATGAGGAGAATCTTTCAGAAGTTTTGATTTACTTTTTCACGAGGAACTAAATGTGGCAATAAAAACGTATCACACGCATGGAACCTTAAGAAACTGTACAAGGTTGGGGGGGGGGAGGAGGGAAACAAGTAAAAAAGGAAGGAAGACATGGGGAAAAAGAGAGGCAGTATGGTAGAGGAAAGGCAGAGGGGTCAGACTGTACAAACCTATTCATCGAACTGTTCTAAGTTTGGAACACAATGATCTGTTTGATTCACCAGAGGCGATGCTCCACAGAGGACGACCACAGCTGATAATGGAGAGTTATCTTCCGTCTTAAGTAGCCTCCAATAATGATCATTACAAGAGTGAGGGGAGTGGGGGTGAGGGTTGAGTGGAGTGAGGTGGGGTGGAATGGGGCGTGTGAAGGCTGAGTAGAGTGAGTTGGAGTGGGGTGGAGTGGGGAGGGGGATTGTAAACAGCTGGACAAGTTCGGTAAACAGCAAAATCAGAGGAAGTAGGAGCTAGGACATCTGGCTTTAAAGTTAGCCAGTCTTCACAGAAGAATGCAAATACAATTGAAAGGAGTGGGGAGGGGATTGATTGTATAATATGTTTCACTCTCCTCAACAGCTGAATAAAAATAAATAAATTAAAAGTCGGTTTTCTTTGACACTTTCTCGTGGGGCTAACCTGAGTTGAATAGGTTACAGCATAGCAGGGTAAACATGAACATGCTTGCTAAAGCAGACATCCCAACATGTGAATTGAACTTGTTTCTTTTTTAGAGCAATAGCTACGTCTCTAACTAGCCTATAGCACCAAAGACACTGGTCGACCTGACTTCATAAATTGGAAGACATGAAACTGAGAGCAAACGAAGGGAATTAAATTTTCTCTGGCGTTATTTGAACATGAAATATTCATCAAGACAAAGTGGAGTTAAGCTTCGGCGGCATGGGAATAAGATAAAAGATGAAAGGATAATACCATGGTGTCGTTGTCTCGTTTGAGATCAAATATACTGTGAAGGAAGATGCTTATTCATTAATATAATTGCAAAATACATACTCTTGTATTAGCCAAAGACATTCAACGTTGCTTTCAATCTCATCTGAGCAGGGTAGGTAAATTTCATGCATGAGAAGCTATTTCACTCTATAGTTTCATTTAACCCTTAAATTAAATTATGAGTACTTGACAATCGGCAGAGATAAACGTTGGTGAATGTCAGGTGTAGATGCCTAACAAATGACACCACCGTAAGTTTACACAAATGTGAACACGAAAAAAATGAGAGGTAGAAATATTTCTTACGTCTACGTCATCACTTGGGTTGCAGTTGGGAGGACGATGTGCTTTAAAATAACATTTCAATTTTTTGGAAAGAAAAAGTTATAATCTTGAAAGGAGAAGCAAACCATGTTCAATATTATCCAGAAAACACTTGGGAAAAAGTAGAATCAACTTTTATACAAGAAAAGATCATTTAAAAAATCGAACAAAGCTCTCCCAGGTAATCAATAACAGAAAGGTTATGAGTCCCCCCTTACTCCTTACAGCTACCTTACATAAGTGGCGGGGGCTTACACTTGAGGATATCTCTACATCAAACTCTTTTTAAAACACTTTGCCCCCTCATCTCGCCGATTGGCGATGTTTACCACACATTTTCTTTGGTTTTCCCCCAAATATGATGGCAAAGTTTAAAAAAAAACATATTGCGTGTCTTGAATCTTGGTCTTGTCATATTTTGTACCAATGAAATCAGCTGAACGTCTCTGAGCAGCCTCGATAAGAAGACACTGTTGTGTCAAGACTTGATGCCCGCATACTATA
>NW_004798948.1:36798-41798 GCF_000002075.1 Aplysia californica | reverse complement strand
GAGAGAGAGAGAGAGAGAGAGAGAGAGAGAGAGAGAGAGAGAGAGAGAGACAGAATAAAAGGATGGTCAGACAGTCAGTCAGTCAGTCAAAGGACTAATATTGACTTGATTCACAGACGAGAAAAACTTAAATGATTTCGACCAATGCAAATAGTCCCAGCTGAACCGCAGCCAGTGCCACATATGAGCAAAAGAAACGCAAAAAACCCCTATTTTGGCCATAACCAAATAACCATCAATGTTAGCAGACTAAAGTTTACACCGTCGATAGTATATCACATCTTCTTTGGAAATCAAAAGTCGCACGTCTTGCGTGTCACCGGCATCTAGAGCTATTGCCCTTTAATTTAAGCATGAAAAAAGCCACGTGATGTTTTCGAAACATGGTCTAAATGAGTGAAAAAGGGGTGAAAAGTAATCTCCTGAGCTCGGCTATAAAGGCGCGGTAAAAAATCGCTTTGGTCATTTTGCCTGCAGTTGCTACAATGCCACGTTTAAGGGCTATACAGCAAGAAATAGTAATAGGCCGTTTGGAGGGTGGAGAAAGGTAAATTGTGGGTTCCAATCATTGTGGTGTTCACATCTCGACTATCCACAAACTCATAAGCCTTTTTTAGCTAACGAATTATGTTACGTCAGACCGAAAAAGGTCAGTTCGACCCGGAGTGACTGATGCACGTGCATACAAACACATTGTCGGGATGTATCGTTCAAATCGACTTCAGACAGCTATAAAACATCAGTTTTCACATAAGAGCAATAAGTAGACACACAGTAAATCGACGATTACGTCAGAAAAGTCTTGTACGCCCTCGATCTTACCATGGTCCAGTCTTGACCGCACGCCATCGCCAAAAGCGTTTCAACTGGGCCCAGCACCATGTCAACTGCCGTCTCAGAGACTGGTCTTTGGTTCACATTTTTGGACGAATGCCTGTTCTCCATAGATACAATAAACGGGGACCTCAGAGTTAATCAAGAGGATTGCAAACGTTACCGTGACAACTGTGTCATAGAAAGGAATCACTGGGAAGGGCATTGCGTCATGATCTGGGGTGGAATCATGTGGAACCACAGAGTAGGACCAATGATCTTCCAAAATCAAGGCCAACGTCGATGTCTAGGTATCAATGCTGCACGTTGCATAGCAGATGTTCTTAAGCCCCTCTACACTTCCGGTTCCAGCCAGATATTGCCTGTGCGCACGCTTCCCGTGTTACACAGGATTTCCTCCAACACCATGGCATCACTCTGCAGCCTCACTCTGCCCTTCGCACGGATTAAAACCCAATTAAGCATTTTTAGGACGAAATTAAAAGACGCACCGAGGGGAGATAACCAAGGACGAGAACCACGCAGGAACTGGATGTGGTCATCCAGGATATGTGGAGGCAGATCCATCTACATTTTACTAACAACCAAGCGGCTTGTTGTACCGGAGACCTGTTACGGTTTTTGGATCTAATTGTAGACAAAATCACTACTGAGCATTTTGATGCATTAACTGGAAGTTGAAAATAAATTCCGCAAAAATGTCATATTCACAGTGATGCCCCACGTATCCTTTCATAATGCTAGAAAACAGTTTGTGTTTAAATTCCCTCGTTTTGTTAAAAATAGAAAACGAGAATGGTCAGCATTGCAAAGGTAAACAGGATTTTGCGTTTCTTTTTCTCGCTAGTATATATACAAACATTACGACATCGTATCTTTACTAGGGGTCAATCGCCGTAAGTCTGGTGAGTCGTCATGTGAAGAAAGAACGAACAGGGAAAACGTCGACTTTTGGGCTTTTTGTGGCCCGGAAGTTGAAAAAGCAAGTTTCTCAGAACACCCATGTGATGTGGAAGCGGGATCGGAAGACGTTTTTTTTGTGGTGGTATATTTTTCATTTCAACAATTCATGGGAACCCAGTACGGTGTTTACCGAGTAGTAAATTAAGATATTCATTGCCCCCCCCCCACAACCCCCCCCCCAAACAAAAACAACCACAACAAACAACAAAACTTGGCTATCAGATAAGACAGATCCTTTGTGACTGCAGTTAATCTATGAACAAGACAAGGCGTTGATAGGACAACGCTAAATCAGTACACTGTGGTCATTGGCTTTGTTTTGGTCAAAAGGCGTTATATGTACACTGTCTATGTTATAAAAGAATCTAAATAATCATCGTGACCAACAAAGTTCAGCCTATGCGTATTAAACTACTTTAAACTACATTTAACTCTGGGCAAAATACTATGGCAAAAGCCAAACGTGTAGGCCAAGAGCTATAAGAATCCATATTTTATGTTCTATAATATTGAAGACACATAATTTTACTTATTTATAGATTTCCACGCTTAAGATTATCATGTATTTGGGAGATTCTGTAACGATTCTAAAGTTACTTGGAAGTCTTTTCCAATCTCGAGCTGACAAGTTAGTCGTTATACAACTAAACCTGTTTACGTTGTGCACAGAAAACAAACAGACAGACAAAGAACAACCCCACACCACCACAAAACCCTTAAAAAAAACCCCCGAACAAAACAATAAAACAGCAACAACAACAACAAACAAACAAAAATCACAATGCTAGAGATCTGGAACGGCTTCTATTTGGACAGAATATTGATTTTGATATGAACGCATATTATCAAACTCTCTTGATTCGGCATTATTTCCCTTGGCCTGATTTTGTTTGGTGTGAATTGGAATGCTAATGTTTAGTGAATATGTAACCCACTCCATCTTTGTAAGGACCACAGCCCCCCCCCCCACACCCCCACCCCAACAAGTGGAACACTTTTACACATTATTAAATACCTCCGCTGTTCGCTCTTTGAGACCTCTATTTGCAATATGTAACCATTGGGTGTCAAGTAAGAGTTACGATCTGCGTTCCAGGTCAACCAAGGAAACAAATCATATCACAATTAGTCGCTTTTAAGCACAAGGGGGCTATCCCGAAAAATGCTGTTTTGAGAAAATTGAAGATAACTTTTTAAAATTGGACCCTTGTTCAATTTCTTTAAAAGGCAAGGAGAATTTTCTCTATAACCAAACAAATTAATATAAAAAGCACACCAATGAAACCAAACTTTTCCTATACGAAGGGCAATGCCCTTTTTGGTGTAGGCCAAGATTTCTGGAAACCCCCGAAATCTGGGTAAGCTGGGTTAGCCTGCTCGTCCTTAAAAGGGACCAATTAGTTGCCAACCACCTGCAATGTTTGACGCTAAGGCTCTTTTTCTGTCATCGATTGACCGGTGCTGGTGTTTGGAGAGCGCGACCAATAGCTTCCACCTCCACCATGTCCTTGACAGTTTCCGTAAGCGGTCTTCCTTATCCAAAGCACTTCAGTAGTGTTAATAGCTCATTATCATACACTTATTCCGTCAATGAGCCAGGTCTCTTCTACTGTGGCTATCAAAATAGAGATTCATTTTCACTTTCGTTTTTGTTTTGTTTTCTATAGTGTCCTCTCTTTTTTATATTTCTAGTTCTGCATTTTTTCTTTCAAGGATCCCCCCCCCCCAGGTGACTAACTGGGCCGGTGACAAACCAGCATTCCTCCTTTTCGACCCTGCCTGTCAAGGCCAGTCCGGACTTAGAGGTACACAACGTCACAGTAGACAGACGGAAATCATATGATCATGTACATTTTGTAATCGATATAACACCTCTGCACACGTACACTGGACTCGATTTAACATTTTCTTTTCTGCATGCGGCAGTATCTATAGTTCAAATTAAACACAACACCATTCACAGCAACGGAATACTATTTTGAAGCCATATCAATATGTATAAAATTATATGTCATTCTGAGTAGATCCCCGCCCATTTCAGATCAAGAAACGTAATACGTTATGACAAAATGCACTCACACAGACACTCGGCAGACACACGTGCACACACAGACAAACGTACAAACACACACACGCACACGCACTCACACACCCACACCCACACCTACCATCACACGCGCACACAAACACACATACATACTGGTGCACACTCAGGCAAACGCACAAAACACACAAACACGCACACACAAACACACATACACAGACACACATTCACAGGATGGTCTTTACTTGTTATCTCAAACTCTTTCTCCTATTTTCTCTTTCATATCTTCACTCAGTACCACAACAGAAACAGCTTTCATTATCTTCAGAGATGACAGATTAAAGTTTCTGTTAGGTTCGCTACTTTTAACAAAAGTCGTCACTGAAATCAAAAGATCCCCAAAGCAAGGAATATTGCCTTTTATAATAGTTACTAATTTTTTTTAGCAATTACCAGTGCTTTGATCTACGTGTCGTGAAAAACTACTAATGTATTTTAGACTACAGAATTCAGTCCCAAGCTTGTTTGAGGCTTCCCTTGATTCCGACATCAAAGCTTCTATCCGAATGTTTCATCTAGACAATCTTCATCCTTTGCACAACACAATGTTTCCCAAAAATCAATGGGAATAGAAACAGGATTTCTGCTAGAACTGTTTCAGATAAACAGTCGAATCCCGCTGTCAAAACTGAAAATGAGAACCAGAAAAGCATGACTAAGTCAGTGAACAGGGGATGAGACATGACAGGAAATGTGTGAGCTACGACAGGAGGAAATGTCACGTACAAACGGAGACTGTGTGCTTGGAAAATGTGAAGAAGTATGATAACAATTAATATCTAAAAATTCTACAAAGAAGATAAATGAAAGGACAGGAGGAGGAGGAGGAGGAGGAGGAGGAGGAGGAGGAGAAGGAGCAGCAGCAGGAGGAGGAGCAGCAGTAGGAGCAACAGGAGGAGGAAGAGGAAGAGGAGGAAGAGTAGGAAGAGGAAGAGTCGGAAGAGGAGGGGGAGGAGGAGAAGGAGAAGGAGGTGGATGAACAAAGAAAGAAATTATGAATTTTTTTTTATAAAGGAGAGTGGTAAACCGAGGGTCTGTGATACAATTTTGTATTGGCACACACACACACACACACACACACACACACACACACACACAC
>NW_004798948.1:29364-36139 GCF_000002075.1 Aplysia californica | reverse complement strand
GAGTTCTGTTGTTTGTTCTTTCTTTCTTTCTTTCTTTCTTTCTTTCTTTCTTTCTTTCTTTCTTTCTTTCTTTCTTTCTTTCTTTCTTTCTTTCTTTCCTTCTCTTTGTCATAATAATTATCGTTAATTTCATGCAGCTTTCTTTTTCACGTATTGCTTTTTCGTTGTTGTCATCTGGTGATTTCTATCTTTCCTGTTTATTGAGTGCTTCATAGCGAGAACAGGCGACTCTTCGTCTCATACACGAGCAGACCAATTTCCTTCTAAAAAGACCGACATCCTCCTAAAAGAAAAAAAACAGCAAAAAACTTACAACAATATATAAATAATACGCATATTTGGGTAATGGGAAACAAATGGACCCAATCAAGGTAATTTCATGCAAGGAAAAAGTAAGTTGGAAGGAAAGTAACACCAGAGAAAGAGTAAATAAGGAGGACCTGTTAGAATGATAGCAATATGGGGACATTAAAGATAAACAGATCCAGCTTATAGATCATCTTTTCTTCATTGGAATGCCCAAGAAAGCGGTAGAAGGAAAATGGCATAAAACACAAACATATCCAGAGGAAAAGAAGATTCCATCAAAGAAAAATGACAGCGGAGATCGGGTAACATCGCGATCATGATTCTGTGTGTTAATCACCATGTACGAGAGAGACGTATTCAAACGTGCAATTATCACCGATCCGCTTTCCCGGCATCTCCCAGTCTTTGTTTTTTTTGTGCCTCCGTTGTTGTAGCCATGTCCCCTGGCTCATTCCAAGAGCCAAATGTTCCACTTACACACTGACTGACTCAGTGACTCATTGACTAATTCGCCCACGTACTGTGTGACTCGTTCACTCTCTGCCTCATTCACTTTCACACTGACTCAGTGACGTTTTGCGTGCCTCGTTGACTTACACACTGACTCACCCAACGACTCACTCGCTGACTCACTGATTGGCTGACCTATTCACTCACCAATTGACTCACTCACTGACTAGCTCATTGATTCGTTGACTAACTCAATGACTCACTTATTGACTCATTCACTCACTAACTAATCCTTTCACCGACTGACTCACTCACTAATTTGCTAACCGATTGACTGACTGACTGACTGGCTGACTGACTGACTGACTGACTGACTGGCTGACTGACTGACTGACTGGCTGGCTGACTGACTCACTGACTCACTCACTTTTCCATCATAACTTCTGTCTTTTACTCACGTCCATTTATCCACTTTCTCTTTTATATACTCTTTTACCCATTCCCTATATCTTTCATTCACGATGCACTTTCCCTTCCTCCTCCTTTACCCACTCTCTTATTCATTCACCTTCTCATTCTCCAAACATATCTTCTTTTTACTGTAATTATCTTTTTTCTTTTACTTTCCAAGTCTTTTCACATGTATACGGACACAATTTTTGTATTTCAAAAAGCGTTTTTCTGCCCCTCTACCGCATCCTAGCTTCCGCTCTCTGGTGTTGGCGTGTGCTCCTCATTATCATTGTATTGCTATCTTGCTCTCCTTTTACCCGTGTCCACTTACAACCCATTAGCCAACAATGCTGCATCTTAAATTGTTCTTCCCAAAAGAGATGAGACATAGAATCCCTCTTATAAATGGACCAAACAAATCCTATATCATTATCTTCGATTCCGAATCCTAATATCAGTAGCTAACTATCTCTATCGCCTTCAGCAGACTGCTAGTCTATGGCTCGATGTCCATTCCTTCGAATTTGAATACTTTCCCAAAACCTTTGTTCCTGCTCTTGCCCCAATCTACATCGATATCAGCACTGACCAAGTTCCCCCATATATAAGTTACAAACACCTGTCACTGTGGGTAGATGGTGGGTGCTCTTTTGTGGTTTGCTCCTTCTTTCCTATCAAATATCTATGGTCCGTATCTTTCCTCCTTTTTGTGTTTGTTACTCTCTAGACACACCTCTTATCTTCAGTACTTTTATGACCTTATTGCGTTGCAAGTGCCGTAAAATTCTTACTAAAAGCGAAAACACCTGTCACTTAATTAAAACAACCGAGAGAGAACGAGGAAGAAGGACCTATCATTTCATCTATTTCTATTTTGGGTTTAGTTTAGTGATATAGCTTTTACGGCACTTGCAACACTTTAGGTAAAATAAATGCAAAATATTAGAATTACAAGAGAATAACAAACATACAAAAGAAGGGTGGTAGCAAAGGAAAACAATAAATAGTGACAGAAAAAGCAAACTCCACCTCACATATTTTTAACACGTAAACATCATCCCTACCCGGACCCCTTATTCTATCACTAAACCAACTGGCAACCATTCTCCCCAGCTCATATCCCTATCTCTTACCCCTGCCTCCCGAGACATCCCTTTTCCTGTCCCTACCAAAAACCGTTACACATTATCCTGAAGAAGGATCAAGTTGTGTTGAAACTCCCAGCATAGCCTGACTTGTCATTATAAATTCCAGTTTTCCTTATTAAAAAAATTGTAAAAAGAGAGTCTAACGCCCCCATTGGCAAAATTTTGGTCACGTAATATGCAGGTTGTTTCGACCTTGCGTGTCGTGGTCAACCCGGACTCCGTTAAACACAGCGTTCCTGCTGGCAGACGAACGATGTGCTTGATAATGTACCTTTCCCGTTGCTGCAGTTGAAGTTGTGTCTTTTATGGGCAAGGAGAAAAGCATTACCGGGCAGATATAATAACTTTCATTCACGATTCACTTTTCCGTCCTCCTCCTTTATCCACTCTTTTATTCTTTCACATTTTCATTCCCTTAACATATCTTCTTTTTACTGTAATTATCTTTCTTCTTTTACTTTCCAAGTTTTCACGGACACATTTTTGCTTTTCAAAACTCGTTTTTCTGCCAGTTGCTACACTAGAATTACAAAGTTCTATCTGCTGAGTACCTAGTTTCGATAACTTTAACGTTAAAAAAATTAGAGTTTCACAACAAGTGAAGCTTTTTCGAATGCGATTCTTTAAATATCTTGATAAGGACTCCAAATAATCCTACGATTTTTTTATAGAGAAATATTACATTTGGTTTCTGACCTCATGGTCTTAGTAATTCAAAATGGCCCTAAGGCAGCGAGTTATCGTCAGCGCATATACACTCGAGACAGAGAGATAGACTAGAGACCTTCAGGAAAGCAGTATTTAAGTGCCACTATCTTTTTTCGTTAATGTTCAAAGTTGTATACTACAACGAATCAGATGGTTTCGAACTCGCAGGTGTACGATCCATCGACGGAACAACTTGCCAAACAAAATATTTTAGGAACAATAATAAATCCTGATCCAATCGTGGAATCGACCATTGGATCATAGCCGTATTGCTAAACTCCTAAGGAACAGAGTAAATTCGTGCCCGTATTGCTAAACTCCTAAGGAACAGAGTAAATTCGTGCAAACCTCCCGAATGAGACAAAAGACAAAAGCACGAAAAGCGCCGAGTTGACCAGAGGTCATTATTATAAGTGAAACCCAAAACATGGTTATCTGGCGATATCCATTTCCGAAACGTCTAGACGGATAGTTCTAAGTCTTCATTTCGCTAGCTCACAATAAAGGTCAAATGAAAGTGAAGCCTGTTCAAGTATAGTGATATGACATGAAACGTCTTTTTCTATCTGCCTGCCTGTCCATCTGTCTGTCTATCTGTCTGTCTATCTGTCTGTCTATCTGTCTGTCTATCACGTCAACCCCATCTCTCTCTCTTTCTCTCTCTCTCTCTCTCTCTCTTTCTCTCTCTCTCTCTCTCTCTCTCTCTCTCTCTCTCTCTCTCCACATTCTATTTTTCGTCAACCCTCCATCTCCCCCTCCCCTCTCTCTTTCTCCTCTGTCTTCCACTAAATTTCTGGCAAATCTATCTATCTATCTATCTATCTATCTATCTATCTATCTATCTATCTATCTATCTGTCTGTCTGTCTGTCTGTCTGTCTGTCTGTCTGTCTGTCTGCCTGTCTGTCTGCCTGTCTATTGCTACCCCATCATTTCTCCACCTTTACTTTGTCATTAAACCAAACTGACCGCAGTTCAGTCATCTAAAAACATTCCTTCCCTCATGCACGAAAGAGACCTCTGGCTGCAGAAAATCTAACATTTCTAAATGTCAGCACGCTCTTCGAGAAGAGGTCCATGCTCTACAAAGCATATAATAGGCTATTTCGAAGACAGAGTACTGGGCCCACTGATTAATGGTAGCGAAGAAACAAAGGATTAAAGAGGATATCGTGACAGTCAATATTTTACGCCCTCATGGACAGCATTTAGACCATTATGGAGGCAGACTGCTCGAAACACAACCCCCTCTCCTCCTCCCCCCCCCCCCGGGTCAGGGTTCTCCCGGGCTGAGTGAAATGCAGCATCCCGGCAAAATGACATTATATTATTCTTAATTGTATAACATTGACTTTCTTGACACGCAGGAATCTAAGTCAGGTCTTTTGAGTTGAGTACTGGGCAAAGAGTCTGATCATTGTGTCATATTTACCGGAGGAAGAAAGTAGCAGAGATATGTCCACATCCTTACGGTTGCAAGTCTGAGAGTCTAACCATTAGGCCCCGACGCTTTTATTCTAACGCACTGTTTAGTCCAAAAACCCTGTAATAATAATTTTTTTATCGCTGTGATCCATCGCCACAGATGAGACAAAAGCCCGAAAGATTAGCACCCTGTAATGACCACATTTTGCAACTGAGTGAGTTCAAGGCCAGAAGTTAACCACCTTTCTAAGCCGGCGCATACAGAAGGCTCAAAAGTTGGCCGTTCATTCGACACTGAGGATATTAACCCTTTCACAGCATTGCCTACGTCCGTCTCGGACTCTGTAGGACTAGCTAACAGACCAGGCATCACTAGGGTTAATCCTATAAACAAACATCGTTCTTGTTACATGGTAATCATTTCCAGGATTTCCCCCCTGTAGATTTGGCGTTGTACACACGAAAAGGCTTAGGGGCGAATCCAAGCTCCACATCCGGATCGATTCCGATACCACTCTCGGCAAAACTGGTTTTCACCACCAGGATGGAGAGAATGGACAATGAGGCACGGACTTTCAGTGAAGATAAAACATAAACGGACACATCGAAATGGGACGAACTGCAGTATTGTCATATTAGTTATGAATCGAAAACTGTTGTTGCAAGGTACAATAAAAATGTTCGCTGCGCGAAAGCAAAGAGTTATTCTGATTTTAGAGTACTTGTGATGAGGTTTCAGGTCTGTTTACAGGCTGAGAGCAAGGTCTTATTTTCAATAACCTCTGCACTTATCTCTAAGCAATTCTCAGACTTCTGATCACCCATTTCTTCAACTGTCTTGCTCTTCGAGTTATATTTACAATTTCTTCTTATCTAAAGACCGAATATGTGATAATAGAATACAGCATATTACTTCACGTTACCCACATTTACCAAACGCCCGCAGGAGACTGTCTTGGACAGCTCAGCTGAAGTAGAACAGATGGGCAATTACTTCACTTTCTGATTGCAAAGATTCATTAGTTTAACTGTATCGTCTTCTTTTCTTGGTTATGAATCATTCTAATGCTTTTATTTATACAGACCCTCTTACTTTTGAGTTTCTACATTGATTGACGCCGCAGCTTCCATGAACAGATTACTACTCTATTTGTCATGTTCATTATTCTCCGAATCTCCTCAGTAGTTCGTGGACAGGCAAAAACGTGACAACTCTGACCTTAGAGAAAGGAGTAGTCAGGCAGGTTTCTAAGAGCGTTGTCCAGTAGAATGAACAAGACACTGGGATGGCGAAAGACGTAATAAATACGTAAATTAATAGAGACCAAACGCCTACAGGAGGCTCTCTTGGGACATCTCAGCTGAAGTAGAGCAGATGGGCATACGGAATTAGGCCAGTAATGGCTTTCTGTAAATTGGTGCCTAGAGGTCAGTGTGGTAAAGTGGGACTTAAATATGCTTGCTTCGAAGCCAAGAAGGTCTTGGTGCGATTTCATTTAGTCTTTGGATATTTTAACGTCTGAATTTACAAAGATAATGATGATGATGATGGTGATGATGAGGATGATGATGATGACGATGACGGTAAGTTATATCAGGAATTCTAAACAAGACGTATTCAAGTTTATATAATGTTTCTTTATCTGTATTTTTTCCTTTGTTCAATAATTATGCTGCTGCTGCTGAAGATTATGATAATGATGATTATCACTATTATCAATAACAACATAAACATCGACATAAAACAACACAATACAACAACACAACGACAATCATCACCATAATCAGCAACACATTTGCAGCTAAACAAATCAATCAAAACGACAAAAGATGCACATAGGTTTTATATATGAAAGAAGAGAAATAGACATGAACTCACTTTTGATTAAGTTCCTCCTTATTGCCTCGAATAATGGCATAGGTGCCCAGAGGAAGAACCGGAAAACCTGAAGCAGATAATAATCTTAGTTAACGGTTGTCAACCCACATACACACACACAACCATACACACACATACGCATAAACACGCATACATATACTTCATTTCTCTTTTTCTCTTTCTCGCTCTGCCCCCCCCCCCTCTGCCCACTCGACTCACACAAATCATTTTCTCACTCTCTCATTCACCACCCACCCCTTGGCAAATGTTTTGTATCTTTCTGTCCACCCCTTCCAAACATGCTCTCTCTTTCCCTCTCTTCCTTTCCTTCTCTCCAATAAACCACATGCCCATACCTACACAGGCATACATCCCCCCCTCTCTCTCTCTCTCTCTCTCTCTCA
>NW_004798948.1:26911-28944 GCF_000002075.1 Aplysia californica | reverse complement strand
GGGAATAAGAAATATGCATGTTTTAAGAAACGAGATAAGATACGATAAGATACATCTTTATTGTCCGGATCCTGGCTCATTGGTTTGGTGTTTCATTACACGCATACGCACACGCACACACACAGACACACACACACACACACACACACACATACACACACACACACACACACACACACACACCCACACGCACTCAAACATGCACACACGCACAGGCTTACAGTCACATGCACACTATTAATGAACAGTAATATAAACACTAATAACGTTAAGCTAGATACATACTCAGTATTCTGATTGTAACTCAATGTTATTCTGATGCAAGCATTTGAGATCTTTTAGGGGGTGGGCTGCTTCAACACCCCTAGCAAGATCCCAGTAGATGGAGGTACTCGGTAAAAGCAACCCTCCCCACTCAAGATCGAACTCAAATCTTCTGTGTGCTACAACGGGCAAAGTTATCAATTCAATACAGAGGGATATTCTGTATGTTATAGTTCATATCAAAGTGCATGGACTTGGTCTTGGCGTTTTTGGTCTATGGGGATAAGGCTGTCCAAGAAGTGAGAGACGAGTTTGTTTTACAGCTCCAAATTTCCTTGAAACAAAGTTACTGGGAAAAGTAGCTTGAAATTTAGACTTTTGAACATCTTGTGTATATTCCTGCCTAAGGCATGCACATATAAGTTGTTTGTTTTTGTTATAATTGTATTTCTTTTGGTTCAATTTTGCTGGTTTGGCGCAAGCGTATTAAGAGCATAATTTGACTACAATCCAAACCGATAATTTTCCCCAAAGCATGCAAATCGCTAAATTTTTACACATTATGCTCATTATGCAAGCCCACAGGTTGCAGGTCTGAGGCATACTTGCAAGGCATAACGGTTACTCCGCTTTAAAGAGTTATGGTCTGCTTTTCAGGTCATCGTTAAAGGACACAATGACAAACTTAACACAGCCTTCTACTCAATCAACTCTGGGAAGAGAATTTTTCTTTACAGTCGTGAATATATTATTATGGACAGACGTATGTAGATGTTTTTATTCATAAATTTACCCTAAAGAATTAAAAGAACTAATCTTGGTGTACAGAGTGCTACAACATACCGATATAATATAAAGCGTAATACATACAACTCGCTTTAAAGTAATGGTGGAATACATGTTTGTTAACAGGCTGGTTTTCAAGGTGTATTTGTATTTAAGTCTTAGGAGAGCGATCATGCTCGACAACGAACTTGATTTACAATAATATCAGGAGGTCACACTGGTCCCATACTTCGTTATCACGCTTGTTGTAAAGGCATTAAGGGTGTCTTTGTCTGTTCTTTGGCCTCGAGTAGCGTTCAGTATTGGTCAGAGGGACCATTGACATTAGAACCAACTTATTACTCTCAGATCTTGAGCAAAAAAGGAAAGAAGAGAAGAGTGGTTCAAGGAAATCAAGTGAATATCTGATTGTTATTTATAAACTACGTTTTATTAAGGTCAAATGGCAATCAATTAGAGAAACGGTGAAAGTAAATTTCCGAAGATTTGTCTAAGAAGACTTAAGGATAAAATCTATATGCAGGTCATGAAGAGAGGCGATCTCAAGATTGAGAATAAGGGTAGGCTGAGAGAAGGAAGGAGGAGGACAAAGGGTAAAAATATTGAAAAGTGGGTTGGGCTAAGGGGCGTGGGCTAAGGAGAAGGGTGGCAGGAAAGGTGTGGTGGGATGTGATAAGTAGGGATAGAGGAACAGAACAGGAGGAAGGAGGAATGAAACAGAGAGGGAGAAGGGTTACAGAGGACGGGGGTTAGTTATAGGACGATTGATGGACAGGAGAAAAAGTACGATCGGGGAAGAGTGAATATGAGGAAGGGGTTCAGAACAAATTAAGGTCATTGCAAATAGAGGATGAATAATGAAACATTACTGGGGAGGGCGCGGGTTGTCTTTTAGTTAACATATCTATTTAGATTCACAATGGCAGTCCAAAAATTCTCAGGAAAATGAACCTCACACACACACACACACACACACACACACA
>NW_004798948.1:22922-25394 GCF_000002075.1 Aplysia californica | reverse complement strand
GGAAGGGAGAATAGATAGATAGATAGATAGATAGGAAGGGAGGGGTGCACACACACAGAAAATAAGGAGAATAATAGGAAAAGTAGAGATTGTGAAAGCCATACATATACACAGAAGGGAGAATAGATAGATAGATAGATAGATAGATAGATAGATAGATAGGTAGAATGATAGATAGGGGGTGAAAGAGACCGAGATGCATACGGACACATAGACAAGAGGACGGATAGGGTGAGAGACAGACAGTCGGAGAGGAAGATGAAGAAAAGCCGTTGATGAAAATGGACGCAGGACAGGGATAGGGGAAAAGCCCTTTAAACAGAAATGAAGATGAAAAGGATGGGGAGGAGGGAATGGAGATAATTTCAGTTGACGGTAAAGTGTAAAGACGAATCAGTCTCGATAGGGTTCGAAGGGTCCACCCTCATTTCACTTGTAAAAATAATCCAGGACATTACGTCAAAGAGGCAGAATCTGTGGATGCCTCGGTGGGAAATGGGTACACTTCTAGCCTCCAATTCCGCACGTTTGTCACCTCTGACGTGGGTAGATATTCAGGGCAGCAGGTTCACGCGCACGTAATGCACGCGCACAATTAATTTTCGAAAAGATTCGAAACTGCACTTTGCGGAAAAGGAAATATAGTGATAAGCTTTCTGTCCAAGATGGAAAGCTGAGTTAACATAGGGTTTCTCTTGCTGTTTCCGAATGCCATGTAAGATCGTGGAAGTGTTTAATGGATGCAATATGTCTGCACGCAGTAAGGGGCGGGGGTTGAAAGTGTTATCATCATCATCATCATCATCATCATCATCATCATCATCATCATCATCATCATCATCATCATCATCATCATCATCATCATTAATGATCATGATCATATGATCATCACTGTTTAGCAAGCAGACAGCGTAGGTAGGGAAAGTCTTGATTCATTTTCAGACAAAAAGTACCAAAAAAAAGTCAAATTTGGTTTATTAAATCGGCTCGACCTTTTGCCACATAGGCTTCTTCAGGAGCAACTGACAGTAAGACATGACTCAGTGTGAGCCAGGCCAACGGGCTAATTATAAAGGAATCAGTGCTAGTCTAGCTAGAGTATCAAAACATTTTCTCTCTACACTTATGCGAGTGGTCTAGCCTGTGCCACAACGGTCGAAATTCTCTTCTCCGCCAGCCTGACATGAGGTTAAATTATTTAAACGTGAGAAGAACAGGTGACATGTTTGAGCCTTAATCATAAAGACCCTACCTCAAGGTAGGATAAGGAGAGAGAGGGGAGGGGGGAAGAAAGAAAGAAATAGAGAGAGAGAGAGAGAGAGAGAGAGAGAGAGAGTGTGTGTGTGTGTGTGTGTGTGTGTGTGTGTGAGAGAGAGAGAGAGAGAGAGAGAGAGAGAGAGAGAGAAAGAGAAAGAGAGAGGGAGAGAGAAACGTGGGGGCCGGTTTAAGTGATTAAGTAGTAAACTTAAGTTCCTTGAAATGGCTCATCAATATTAAGGCCGGAAAGGGTTTGATGTGAGCCCAAGTTTCACATCCAAATGGGTTTTTTACTATCTCGAGACCTTGAAGCTGCATATTATCATATCTGTCTTGGTAAGTGTTTTATGGCGCTAGTAACTGCATATTAATAAGGTCATATGAGCTTGCAGGGCACATTAAGCATAATCAATTTGGTAGGAATTAATTTTGAATGTTGCACGGGTCGCGGCCGAAGCCTACTCTTATCAATTTTGGCCCACCAAGGAATTTTTAACGCAATTTGCACACAGGACCTCCGAGATTTTTGACACTGACCCGAGAAAGCTAGATGTTAGGTCTTACCTACCTTAAGATCAGGGTGTGGCTGAAAGACAGCATAAGATGGAGCCACGGAGTAGCAGTACAAAGGTTGCAGAAAGAGTCGGGAGCCCAGAGGAGGGTGCAAAAGGGAAAAGGGGGTCGGTGGGGGTGGGGGCAGGAAGTGGAGACTAAATCAGACGACAGAGCATTGTAAGAGAGCAGGAAAGGAGTGGAAAAGAGAATATTTTAGAGAAAAACATTTTCCGTATCTGTCAGGTTTCGAACCCAAGACCTATTGAATGAGAGGCGAACACTGTAACCTCTAGATCACGAGTACTCCCGCTGCATTTCAGTGGTTCCATTTTGGCCGGGGCTGTTAAAATGTTGGCCGACTGGAACGCAGGAATGTTTTTGTATAGAGTATCAGTGGTTGTTGAATCTAGCCCTAAAGGTGGTGATGGTCAGATGTGTTTGACATATTAAAAGTGAGTGCTACGAGTACACAAAAGGTCTCATGGCTGAGATTTGAATCAGTCATTGTCATTTCCAATTTTCATGACTGGTGGAATGTGAAATTCAATCCAGTGACTTTATTGGGTTCAAAGAAGGTTCAAGCCGGTAACGATAAACTGCTCTTCTTCTTCTCTTTCTCCTTCTCCTCCTCCTCCTCCTCCTCCTCCTCCTCCTCCTCCT